>NC_056731.1:987677899-987685399 GCF_019279795.1 Protopterus annectens
GATCTTTGGAGCTGCTGGAAGACATAAAACAATAAAGCACATACAAGACAATGCAGAAGGCTCCCTAGATTTAGAGAGCCTGTCCCCTTGCTGCATTGAAACCATCTTTTATGGTGCAGTTATAAAATAATTTAATTTCAACTATTTTCTGAAGTTTTGCAAGTTAACCTTCTATGTTCCAGTTCCCACTTTTAAAATATATACATTTGCACAGTTACAGTAGTTTATATACATTTCTGTTCTTTTCCAGTAGTGTACACTGTGGATACATCTTTAATCTCAGTACTGTACAAACCCTTTTGACACACACTTCTGTACCAGCAGTTTGATATATACATAACATACAGTTCTAATACATTTGTAACACAAGCATATGAATCATGCTGACATTCACAACTGACATATAATTATTTACAAAATTCCAGATAGCTGTGTTAGCGGCATCTCCTTCTGTCACACTTTTATATAAATCATATTAATATTCACAAATGACATATAATTATTTACAAAACTCCAGATAGCTGGGCTGGCAGTATTTCCCTTTGTCACAGTTACTACAGACTTGAATTTCACCATTTGATATTAGTAAAAGTGTACCCCATAACGCAAATAAAGAGCTGGTATGAGCTGCTATTTTTGAAAGAGATTTTACTACAGCCACATACATTGGTATGCTGCTACAGAGATCCCTTCTGGGCTAGAAGTCTATTTTTATTTCTTTTGAATGGTTTTCATATAACAGGTCTGGTTTTGTATTGTGTCATTCATCACGCATTTACTTGCTGTTTACAAAAATGCTGCCTATATTTTACTAATGTGGAGGTCCTATGCTAAAACAGGGCCTCTCTTCCCTACTGATTCCATTGCATCTCATCTCTATCCCTTCCCTTTCTCAGCAGCTATAAAACATGTTTACTAAAATATGTTAAAATGCCCTCTGACAATGGAAAGGAATGATTGCATAAAGTCTCGTTATTATGCCTTATTTACTTCAGATGAAGTGCCCTTTATTTACATATTTTCTTCTTCCTTGAAGTGTATTCTGCAAAATGTTATTGTCTTCTTAATCCCAGAAAGATGTCAGACTCCTGAGTGGTGTGCATTATACATGTTTTAAATCTAGTTAGCTAAACAGAATTTGTTAGAATACTGAATTCCATATGTTGTCTGTTAACCACTTCATGCAAATGATTTTATGTTAATGAATTCTTGTAGTCTGTAGACAGGAGAAAGTATGTTTTGTATTTTATATTTTAACAAATGAGAATATTATGTACAAAGAATCATAATGAACAGTGGTCAGCTGAATGATACAGTGCTATGATAGCAGATTTTTGTAGGTAATGACATTTCTTAGTTAATTTGAAAGCTGATTTTTAGTTATTTGCTGTAGATTAGCTCAAGAGGAATATACCACCATAAATATAAATAGATATATACCCAGCCAGAGAGTACAAAGAAAGTTCTGAAGCCTGGCAATTTTATTTTATTTTATTATTATTTTTTAATATGATTAAACAAAAATACATTTATTTATAAATATAGACAGAAAACATTGTTATATTTTGCATTCTGCTTAGATTATGAAACTGTGTGTAGCTCTAGTTCCACATCAGTTTTACATTTTCTAAGCAATACTTTACAATTATAGTGAAATCAACAGAACTGAAATATTTACATACTCTATAGGTTTCATCACCAATTGTGTAAGCTATGAGCTAAGCTATCTTGTAGGCTTTAAGCAAAGCCTACATGTTTATGTGTTAGCACAATGAGCAGCAGTGCTAATCGCATATGCATGCTGCTAATTGCACAAACACAAATACAATCAAGTTTTCATGGCAAACAACTGTGTTGGCAGTCATTAAAATGTGTTGTGCAGCAAGAGCACACACAGTAAACAAGCTTTTTTATGGGCAAACCTGTTAACCATGTTCGTGCAGATGGCATGAAGAGCTACATAAGGCAAATAATGCATGATGTACACTTCCCCTGCCTGTGTACAGCACGCAAATAATGGAAGTGTACTACACAGATAAATCAAACTTATGAGTCTCCCAGAGAAATAGCCGGATGCGTCCTGCACCCCCATCCCCTCATGGCAGCTGATGGAGCACCCGCGCCTCCCACTGCATGGACATAGGTGAGGGGGGACAGACTCCACCCCTTGCTCTTGCGCTCCATCCCCTCTCCCTCCCTCCCTTCCCCTGGGAGCCGAGGGCTTGGTCCCACCAGCTTCCACCGGGCATGCAGAGAGACGGGAGTTGGAGAGAGGCGAGGAGAGAGAGGTGCAGAGGGTCGGGGTGGTGGAGTGAGGAGAGGCCCTGTTACCCAGGGACGGCACCGTCCCGGGACCCTCGGCGTTAATGATCCTTCCGCAGGTTCACCTACAGAAACCTTGTTATGACTTTTACTTCCTCAAGATAGTAAAGTTTGATCATCTTCAAAGCACACCACCGGGGCCGTGACAGACTCCAGCGGGCTGATCTGAAGACCTCACTAAACCATCTGATCAGTAGTAGCGACGGGTGGTGTGTAAAAAGGGCAGGGACTTAATCAACGCGAGCTTATGACCCGCACTTACTGGGAATTCCTCGTTCATGGGGAAGAATTGCAATCTAAGGTCCCTATAATAAATGGCTTCAGCGGATTACCCAGACCTGTCGGCTAAGGGTAGACACATGCTGATCCATTCAGTGTAGCACACATGCAGCCCTGGACATCTAAGGGCATCACAGACCTGTTATTGCTCAATCTCATGTGGCTGAAAGCCACTTGTCCCTCCAAGAAGTTGGAGACGTCCGCATGGGGCCACATAACTTGTTAGCATGGCAGAGTCTCGTTCGTTATTGGAATTAACCAGAGAAATCACTTCACCAACTAAGAACGGCCATGCACCACCACCCACAGAATCGAGAAAGAGCTATCAGTCTGTCAATCCTTTCTGTGTCTGGGCCGAGTGAGGTTTCCCATGTTGAGTCAAGTTAAGCTGCAAGGTCCACTCCTGGTGTTGCCCTTCCATCAATTCCTTTAAGTTTCAGCTTTGCAACCATACTCCCCCTGGAACCCAAAGACTTTGGTTTCCCGGAAGCTCCCTGTTGGGTCATGGGAATAACACCACCGGATCGTTAGTCGGCATCGTTTATGGTCAGAACTATGATGGTATCTGATTGTCTTCGAACCTCCGACTTTCGTTCTTGATTAATGAAAATATTCTTGGCAAATGCTTTTGCTTTCTTTCATTTTGCACCAGTCCAAGAATTTCACCTCTAGTGGCACAATACAAATGCCCCCATCTATCCCTCTTAATCATGGCTGCAGTTCCAAAAACCAACAAAATAGAACCGGAGACCTATTCCATTATTCCTAGCTGAAGTAATCAGGCAACCGGCCTGTTTTGAACACTCTAATTTTTGCAAAGTAAATGCTTTGGACCCCGGGGACACTCAGTTAAGAGCATTGAGGGAGTGCTGAGAGGCAGGGGCTGGGACAGGCGGTAGCTCACCTCACGGTGGACAGCCAGCCCGATCCCAAGATCCACCTACAAGCTTTTTTTACTGCAAGCAACTTTAATATAAGCAATTGGAGCTGGAATTACCGCAGTTGCTGGCACCAGACTTGCCCTCCAATAGATCCTCATTAAAGGATTTAAAGTGTACTCATTCTAATTACAGGGCCTCAAAAGAGTCCTGTATTGTTATTTTTCATGACTACCTCCCCGAGTCGGGAGTGAGTAATTTGCGTGCCTGCTGCCTTCCTTGAATGTGGTAGCCATTTCTCAGGCTCCCTCTCTGGAATCGAACCCTGATTCCCCATTACCCGTGGTCACCATGGTAGGCACAGATAGTACCATCGAAAGTTGATAGGGTAGACATTGGAATGTCGCGTCACAGCCAAGAGGGCACGCGATCAGCCCAAGTTTATCTAGAGTCACCAAAGATGCTGGGCTGAGACCCGGATTGGTTTTGGTCTGATAAATGCACGCGTCTCCGGAAGGTCAGAGCTCATCAGCATGTAATAGCTCTAGAATTACCACAGTTATCCAAGTAACGGTGGAGCGATCAAAGGAACCATAACTGATTTAATGAGCCATTCGCAGTTTCACTGTAGCATCCGTGTGCACTGAGACTAGCATGGCTTAATCTTTGAGACAAGTATATGCTACTGGCAGGATCAACCAGATAGGAGCACCTCGGTGGGCGGGCGGAGAGGAGGGGCCGAAGCCCACACCTCTGCCAATGGGAGGGGTCCCTCTCCCCATTGATGGTGCATCATGGGTGCTGATCGTGGACCAGTGACCGCGACCTCAGAGGGCCATGGTCCGGTGCAGAGCACTGCCCACTCGGAGCAAGAGAGTGAGCAAGAGAGAGCTCCCGAAGCTCCCGCGCTCGAGGGTAGCTGCAGGAGTGGGACGGCCTGGCGCATGACAGGACCCCTTTGCCTCAGCCTGGGCTCATCGGTCTCACCTCGACTTCACTGCCGAGGGGAGCGAAATGCTCCTCGCCCCCCACCCGCACCTCGCTCCAGGGGAGGAGAGGCTCGACCCGACAGCCGTGACCCACAGAACCACACCATGGGGGCCCTCCACCAGTGGTAGTAAGTCAGCCCAATCGATCGGTGGATGGCAGGGAGAGGTGCCTCGGCCCCCGCCACAAGGGCACCCACTCAGAGGCATTCTCCCCGAGGCTGGGACCCGGACTTGCACTCCCCATGGAACTACCCATCTTCCCTGAATTCCTGGAGGCTGCCAAATCATGCTGGATCATGAGTGCCTGACGGACAAATGGGGGGACAGACCCACGGGGTGCGACCGATCCCGCGGAACTTCCCTAAGCTACAGAGGGCTATATGAGCTCTCATGGGGGCTTTTGCATCCCACCACTTTCCCTTCCAGAGAGGTTCCAGGGACTTTGAGAAATTTTGGGGATGCCATTGGGTACCGGGTGAGGTCGGATGCCTTCCCGCTGCATGGCGAGAGCTCTCCGGGTCCCGCAGACTCCCGCCCGTCATTCACCCCGAGGACTTCCATCTTGGGGGGCTCTGCCTGCCCCCTCTCACCTGGGCAGGAGCTCTCCCTGCCCCATGACCCTCCACCAGTGGCTGTCTTTAGGGACTTCCACCCGGGGGGCAGTCCAGACCCCCTCACATGGGTGTGAGAACTCATTACCAGGCCACTTACCGCCTCTCTCCCCTTTCTGAACTTCCATTCTGGAGGGCGCCGTGGTCCGGACCCCCTCACCCTGGTCTATGCTTTCTCGGCCCAGCCGACATCTGCCCCCCCTCCCTTCCAGACTTCCGTGGGGAGGGACGCCCTCCAGGTTTCCACTTCCACCTGGGTGGGATGGCTCTTTTCTCGAGTTAGATATCTCCCAAAGGCTGCCAAATCGTTTCCGTGTCCCTGTACCCTCAGAGCCCCTCAGGCGGACTTCCATCTGGTCCCATCCAACCTTGCGGAACTCCCCTTCAGTCGCCGAGGGGCAGGCATGCTCCCATTGGGACTTCCGAGCCCACTATCCTTTCTGGTCCAGAGCTCCACGGTCCCTGCCTCCCCCAGATCTCCTGGAGGCTGCCTGGCCAGACGTGTTCCCCTGCCCTTGGAGCCTCCCAGGGGGACCAACCTCTGGTCCTGGGTGGCCCCGCATAACTCTACATGGCCACCGAGGGGCAGGCATGCCCTCATCAGGACTTCTGCGTCCCCTCTGCCTTCCCATCCAGAGGGGTTCCAGGGACTTTGCGATATTTTGGAGATGCCGTCGGGTACTGGGTGAGGTCGGACACCTTCCCCCTGCCCGGCAGAAGCTCTTGGGGTCCCACGGACTCCTGCCAGTCAATCCCTTAAGAACTTCTACCTGGAGTGGGGACGGTCAGGACCTGCTCACCTGGGCGGGGCGCACCCTCCCCTCTGCTTTCTGCCTCTTTACCTTCCGGACTTCCGTCCCGGACTGGATCATGGTCCGGACATCCCTCACCCAGGTGAGAGCTCTCCCGGCCCAGCAAATTTCTGCCCCTCTCTCTCTTCCAGACTTCTGTGGGGAGGGACCCCTCCGGGCTTCCACTTTCACCCAGGTGGGAGGGCTCTTTTCCCGGGTTAGATATCTCCCGAATGCTGCCAAATTGTTCCATGTCCCCGTGACATCAGAGACACTCAGGGGAACCTCCCTCCAGTCCTGGCCAACCTCACGGAACTCCCCTAGGCTGCTGAGGGGCAGGCACACGCCCATTGGGAGTTGCAAGCCCATGCTCCTTTCTAGTCCAGAGCTCGACAGTCCCTATCTCCCCCAGGTCTCCTGGAGGCTCCCTGGCTGGGCCGTGTCCCTGTGCCCTCAGATCCTCTCAGGGGGATCTCCCTCTGGTCCTGGCTGGCTCTGTGGAACTCCCCTTGGCCACCGAGGAGCAGGCCCGCTCTCATGAGCGCTTCCACATCCCACCGCTTTCCCGTCCAGAGGGGTTGCAGGGACTTTGCGATATTTTGGGGACGCCGTCTGGTCCCAGCCAAGGTAAGATGCTTTCTCCCTGCCTGGGTTCCGCAGACTCCTGCCGGTCACTCCCTTAAGGACTTCTACCTGGAGGAGTGGTGGTCGGTCCCCTCTAACTCGGGCGGGGCACACTCTCCTCAGCCACTTTCCTCCTTCCAAACTTCTGTCCCAGATGGGGCTGTGGTCTGGACCCCCCTCACCCAGGCAGGAGCTCTCTCAGCCCGGACGATTTCAGCCACTCTCTCCCTTCCGGACTTCCATCCCAGAGGGGACCGTGGTCCGGACCCCCTCGCCCAGGCGGGAGCTCTCTCATCCTGGACGATTTCAGCCCCTCAATCCCTTCCGAACTTCCATCCCAGAGGGGGGCCATGGTCCAGACCCACATTGCCCAGGCGGGAGCTCTCCCAGCCTGGCCGATTTTAGCCCCTCTCTCCCTTCCAGGCTGGACCCGGGTGCGAGATCCTATGGCAGCCATATCTCTGCACCCCTAAGGACTGGGAGGATGAGATCGGGGACCTGGCTTCCAGGGGAGGCCCTCAGCCTGTTGGCGCTGTCAGCCGACTCCCCCCCAGCTGGCCCCGGGTGCAACAGGCCACAGTGGCCATATCTCCACACCCCTGGGGTCCTGAAAGATGGGATTGAGGACCTGCATTCCTGTGTAGGCCATCGGCCCACCTGCACCATCTGTCGACTCCTCCAGCCGGCACCATGTGTGAGACGCTGCAGCGGCCATATCTCCGCACCTACGATGACCGGGAGGACAGGACACCCCAAGCAGACTTTCCCAAATGGCCCTATACCCTCTCTCAGGGGCTGCACACCCCCTGCTGGGTTGCCCCTCTGGGGATGACCCTTAAGCCTGGGTACGCAATCCTTGGCACCCTCAGCACCCACAGTGGTTCCAGCTATCTGGACGAAGGTGCCAGGTGGGGTCTGGAATGAGGGGCACATCCGAGGACCTCCTCCCGCGAGGTCGGCCCCGCCGCCGGGTGGCATCCAGACCCTGCTCCCTTGATCTCTCGTC
>NC_056731.1:987687899-987752899 GCF_019279795.1 Protopterus annectens
CCAGTTCTGCTTATCAAAAGTGGCCCACTGGGCGCTCGCATTCCACACCCAGCTCCAAGCCAGCGAGTCAGGCTTCTTACCCATTTAAAGTTTGAGAATATGTTGAGATCGTTTCGGCCCCAAGACCTCTAATCATTCACTTTACCAGATAAAACTGCTTCCACCAAGTGCCAGGTTACACTCCCAATAGAACTCTCAGATCCGAGCATCAAAACCTAATTGCTGTCCCCAAACCCAAAAGTACAGCAGGCCAACTTCTCCTTGCTGTCTCTCTAGGCAAAAAATGGAATTCCCTTCCTCCCTCTTTAGGAACCATCCCAAACTTAGAAAACTTCAAAACTCAGCTTACCAAACACCTGGCCACAAAATGGAAATGCAATTGCCACCATCCAACCTAATCTTCCTTAGTCCATTCTCCTGGGGGGTTTTGTCACTCTGGTTCCTAAGCCCTCAACAACTCTCTTTCAGCTATGCTCCTGGGGGTTTTCCCCCTCAGGTTCCTAAGACCTCAATAACTCTCCTTTTGCTATGCTCCCACGAGCATTTTCTAAGCTCTCCCTTCTCTATTCGCTATCAGTAACTATCAATATAATAACAATAGCTATCGATAACCTCAATAACTCTCCTTCTGCTATGCTCCCACGAGCATTTTCTTTGCCCTCCTTTCTCTATTAGCTGCTTATTTCTTATGGTTCAACATTGTAAATATTGTATATAGCTTTCCATTACTAATTTCTTTTCTGAAATTGTGTATGTATAGTGTATCCTCATTTTACTTAAAAGTATGTATATAAAATATCTTCTCACCTAATATCTGAGTGTGCACACTAAAGAAAATGTATAAACAATAAGTCCACACTCAATGCTTTTCTGCTTATTATGCATATTTTCAAGCTACTTACTTGTAACTGTTTCCATATTATGTAAGACTGACATCCGTGTATTTCTGTACCTTATCTGTATTATTTATTTTGGAGCTTTTCTCCCCAGGCCTCCACTGAAAATGGGTCACTCTGACCCAGTGGACTTCCCTGGTAATCAAACTGGAAATAAATGAGTACAGTAAAAAGTAAGAAGTGAGGGAAATGGTGATTACAATACATGGGTTACTAGAAAAGAAAAGTGCACCAAGGACAATGTGCCCAGAAAACAAACAGATGTATGCATAAATATGTAAGAGGAGAGAGTAAGCAGTCAAATTCTAGAAAGATAATTGATGTGAAGGTGCTTATGCCTCAAGCAATTTTGTAATAACAGAATGTTGCAATATGCATGCCATAATAATTAATGGTGGTCGCACCTCCTGAACAAATATAGGTAAATAAAAGCAGACATGGTATCATATGTGATGTGATAGTTACACAAATTAACACTGTAACCAAGGGGAATTACACGACATATGAATGTCATTGACATGCTGAGTTGAGATTACAGCTCTCAAGGACAGTACACAATAAATATTATGAAAAGACCATCTATTCAAATGACAGCATCAGTCTTCAATATAGCCTTTCCAAAGAAAGTGTAGAATAAAGTCTTGTAACAGGAAACAGCAGCTATACATGAACATTGCACATGTGCGTGACAACACTATTGACAACATGTACACTGACTGTAAGCAGTGACATCGAGATTTGAACTATATGGCTAACATTGCAAACTAATGAAAGTTTGCTAAAACACAAACATAGCCACAGATTTATTTCACAACTGTAACATTCCACATTTCAATGGATGACATCACCATTGTGTATTACTGTAGTTTCCACTAAAAAGTGGTAACACAGCTCAAGCACACTTTATAGACATATTTCTTATATGTATTTGAAGCCTGCCCTGGACAGTATGAGGAAGAAACATGCACTCACAGATGACAGTCATTCGTGCATTCAAACTCTCTACTTGGGTGCTGAAACAATGTAAACGCAGGTGTATTATACACACATGCCACTGGAGAAGTTGGATCACAAGTGAAGATGTAGGTTTTATTCTTCAGCAAAGTAATGAGATACTGAAAATGCCATAACATGACATTTACATCCATCAGCCTAATGAATAGTCAACAGTACAAAGAGGTAGGAGAGAGAAGGGGTAAATATAGAGACAGATTTACAGACACATACAAAAGGATGGTGTCATGGGCCATTAATGCACATCTTTATGGTGTGTCCTCAGTATTCAACAATCATGTTCTGTATCAGTAAGTGATGGTTCTGGGGATCAACAAGCTGTAAGACAGTCAAAGCATAATGAAGACATGATTAGAGTAAGGTTGGTATACTAAATCTTCCTTATTGTCATGGATGCACTGGTAAATGCTTAACTAGATAAAAAGTAATATATGTATCATGAAACATATCATAGAAGTACAACATCGCAGTGAGGAATACCGTGACATACATCTGAAATTGAACCCATGATGTTATGGTCAAAATGACTCTTCAGACAGCTGATTTATGTCAACAGTCCCCAGAGAATGTTGTGTTTTGTTACATCCAATAGTCAAACAACTGTTGCCAATGATTTTCTTTTCTCAGTATTGAGGTAGCACAGCTTGTCTGAGCACCTTTTAGCAAGGATAAGGAGACTACTGCAAGTGACAGGTACAACTTACCAGGTTTTGCCAAAGGACATGAAGAGCCACTCACCGTCAACTGGCATTGGTGCAGTATGCCAACGTCCATGCAAATGATGAGGGAAAAAGTGAAGGCTTTCTTATGGGCCATTTCTGGCCATATGTGTTGCGTGTGATTCTATGTTTGACTTGATTAAAGGTGTGGAAATGAGTTTGACAGGAAAGTGATGGAATGGAGGGGGAGTTAAGCAAAGGGGAGGACACAGGGGAAGAAGAGAGGAGTTAGTGAGAGAGAACCATAGCTATCCACTTCCTCACACCATAAATATAGATGTGTAGACAGAAGTTGCTGAATTTGGACTTTCACCACACAAAGGGTAGGTGACAACAACAGAATAATGTTGGACAGCCAATGACACCAAACTAAGTATGCCAAGAAGACATATAGATGAAGTGGAGAGCTATGTATGGGTCATTATTTAGTTATATGTGTATGTATGTATGTATGTATGCATGCATTTATTTATTTATTTTTTGAGGGACAGGTGCCAATTTTTTACCATGTATCACTCTATTATTTCAAGGTCATGCAGTTCATGATATGTTACATGCAGTCTGAATACTCTCCTCTTCCTTGCATGAGGTGTACCATCAGCAGCAGCAGCATATATTTGATCCTGTTGCACATACACATGCAAGTGAGCAGCAGCAACCCCTAGCATTACTTGGTTTTTAAGTGTGATGGTGGCTGTATTCTATTAGGTTTTAGTGTTCATAGAAAAGGGCTACAACATCTCTATGTGGGTACTTTATAGATTTCTGAATGGCTCTGCCATCTTGTATTGATTAATTAGCATGTAGTTCAGTTGCTTATGCTTTCATTAGGATATTGTGCTGTTTACCTTTGCTTGACAGCTCTACATGATATGCAAAGCTGTTTAGTGAACAGAAAATAGTGCGCTATCATGTGCAGGTCACACTGCGACAAATACACATGCACACACACACACACACACACACACACACACACACACACACACACACACACACACACACACACACGAGCGGTAGTTAGCCATTCATGAATCTGGCTCTCTTTCTATATTGCACAGATGTTTTGGAACCATTCACCTATACTAACAATATAATATAATATAATATAATATAATATAATATAATATAATATAATATAATATAATATAATACAGTATATTAGAATAGAATAGAATATAGTATATATTATGACTAATATAATACTTCCACTTCTCAAATGACATATTGCAATATATTATGTGCAAAATTCAAGGCTATAAAAATAACAATAGCAAAACAGTCTGCAAGAGAGTAATACATTTTCAAAGATGAAGATCTTGACGAAGCAGTGAGCTACTTTGCTTATACACTATTAATTTATACTTCTCAATGCTGACAAAAATAAAGAAACCTCAATTCCAACATTTCAGAAGAACAGTCTTTTAAAGGGCTGCAGTAAAGAATGGCTTTGTAAAATGCTTTCCTTCTCTTCATCAATAATTTGTATTTCATTTGGTGAATTTGACAAGTACATTCTTTTCACTTTTTGAGCATAATAGGAAGGCACTGTTGTGGTAAGACATTATTATTTTTGAATAGTTCACCTGATTTATTAAAACTTGCCACAGCAATCCATTCGAGAGAAAACTAACTGCAGAACAATGTTTCTATACATGAAAGTATTTTGTTAATCAAGTTTTCTTTTCATCTTGGTAAAGTATGGTTCATAGGTCCATAATAGGCTAGTTGCCCTTTCAGGCTATTTTAAGCCTACACAATTTCCCGTTTTGTGCTCAAAATGACCTATCTCATTTGTTTACATACTGGCCTTACCCATTCTCTGGTCAATAATTATTTATTACCTCGATGAGAATAACTGGGATCATACCATAGATAATTTGAGAGGACCAATGCATGGGATAAAGCACTTAGGAACTGCCTCTGTCTGCTAGTAATGCAGGGGGCAGTCATGGAGTAAATTTGCTCATAGGTTCATAGGTTGATACTAGGCTATCTGCCCTAGGGCATTTACAAGCCTAGCCAGAGTGTGTTTGGCTTTCTCCACCCTTCTTAGATTAGTTTACCTTGCCTCTGTATAGTAGGTCACAGAAGATAGCCCATTTAAGGTTAGTTTATCGTGCCTCTGTCTAGCAGTGACACAGAAGAAATCCCAGGGGTAAATTTACGATCTCCCATCCAAACGTCAAGATTCTTCTTGAAGAGGGTCATTGAGGGGCTCTGTCTGACATGGATTGGGATTTTGTTCCAGAGTAAGGGGAACCTCTGGGATATGAATATGTCCCTCCAGCATGTTCTATTTATTTCTGTGCTGAGGTTTAAGTCACTGGCGCATGTAGTTCTGATGGATTTGGATTTCTTGAGGTGGAGCATGTCCATTAATTCTAAGTTGGACATGGCTTTATACGTCAGGCACAGATTGCCTCTGAGTAGGCGGTAAGCAACTGAGTAGAGCTGGAGTTTCTTTAGCCTAACTGCATAGGGCATCTGTTTGAGTCCCCTGATCCTCTTGGTGAGGTACTTTTGGGGTCTTTCTAGTTGTAGCAGGTGTTGGGTAAGGTACATCCCAAATGGGGCATTGTATTCAATTATGGGCCTGATGAGTGATGAGTAGAGGGGCACAATGACCTCTCTTGATCTAGATGTGAACCCCTTCGTGATAAGGTCGGGTATATAGAATGTCTTTCTAACCACTTTGGTGATGTGATTGTCAAAGGAGAGATTGCAATCTATTTAGGTCCCCAAATCCCTAATTACTTCTTCCATACTTAATGGATAACCACCTATGTGGTAATTTGTGGGCACTTTGTTTTTCCCAAAGGGGATGACTATGCATTTTTTGGCAGTTAGCTTTAGGCCATGGCTCTGGCACCAGTTATCCGTCTCTGTGAGACCTTTTTGGAGGATGCTTGTGTCAGCCGGCAAGTCGATTATGGCCCCCAGTTTGCAGTCATGTGCAAACTTTGTCAGCCATAGTCCTCCTGTGTTAGCCTGTACCTCAGAGAAATATATACTGAACAAGAGAAGTCCGAGGACTGAGCCTTGTGAGATGCCACTTGTAACTGATTTAGAGTCTGACATGGCACCTGCAATTCTGACCACGTTGGTTCTATCCCTGAGCCAGTTTGCAACCCATCTTGTGACATAGGGGTTGATATTTAAGCTGGTGAACTTATTTATGATGCCCGATTGGGGTATTGTGTCGAAGGCTTTTGCAAGGTCAAGGTAGGCTGTGTGGACTACCTTCCCTTCGTCTATGGCCTTGGTGACTGTTTCAAAGAAATTGACCAGGTTCAAGAGGCAAGATCTGCCCTTAACAAAGCCGAATTGGGTAGGATCCAGTGTTTGGAGGTTCCCAATGCCTTTGTTTATGAGTTCAATGATGATACGCTCCATAGCTTTGCAGACCAGGCTAGTTAGGCATATAGGGTGATAGTTTCCAAATAAATAACTGGTGCCAAAATCATGGACTGAAAACAAATGCCAAAAAATGCATTATTGTATCCTACTGCAATGACTATACACCCCTAAGAACTGAAGCAGTTTTGGGATAATGGAATTTATGTGGATAGTGACCTAACTTTTGTCAGTTGTTGTAAGACAGTCCCTGTTTGCAGGGGCAGGTACATCTCACAGAGGATATTGCTGCTCTGGAACAGCCTCCCCATCCGGATAAAACAAAGTTCATCCCTGTCCATATTAAAGTACAACTTAGATATATGGATGAGAAACAGTTATTTATTTGGGACAAACCTTCCTGCAGGTTGACTAAGTTATTTGGGGATTCAATGACTGCTACTAGCCTGCAGTCATCTGCAAACTTAGTGAGCCAGATCCTTTTGATATTGGCTTTTACTTAAGAAAAGAAGATACCAAACAGGAGAAGTCCCAGCACAGAACCCTGGGAGATTGGTCTCTTTGTGGAGATACATTCCCCTGTTTAGCTTATCTGCATCCTGCCTTTGAGCCAGTTGGCAACCAGCGGGTGACATAGGGGTTTATTCCTAGTTTATTTAGCTTTTCTACTATGCCAGAGTGTGGAATTGTGTCAAAAGTTTTGCCCAGGTCAAAGTAAGTGGGGTATACCATGTTGCCTTCATCCATTGCTCTGATGACCTGTTTAAAAAATCCACCAAACTGAGTAAGCATGACTTGCCCTTGATGATCCATATGATCTGATTGATTAGTTCAATAACAGGTCTTTCCATGGCTTTGCACATGAGGCAGGTTGGAGTTATGGGTCTGTAATTGCCTGGGTCTGTGGAAGGTCCTCCCCTATGCAGGAGAATGAATGTAGCTGTTCTCCATTTGCTTGGTACAGAACCTGTATGGAGGCCGAGACTGAACAGTGTTGTTAGGGGTGTGGCTAAATCATGTTTCAGGCTATCTAAGATGCTTCTAAAGATACTGTCAGGACCCATCAATGCAGTACTTTTAGCTTCTGATAGCAGTTTTATGACTTGGTCTTGAACAATAGCTGGAGGTGAGCCAATTTCTTGTACATCTTGAAGGACAGATGGAAGGGAGAGATGGGTAAAATTTATCTGCCAGTAGGTTCACTATATTTTCAGCCTCAGTGTAGGTAACATTGTTCACAATCAGCTCAGTGGATTACTGTGCTGTACTTTTTAGATTATGAAAAAAAATGCAGTGGGATTGTCTTTGGCTTGGGTATTTATTTTAGTCTCAAACTTGGCTTACCTGGATTTTATTAAGCTCCTGAGTTGTTTGTTTATTTCAGTGACAAGGACTCTAACATTCTGAGAATTAGTATTCTTAATTTTGTCAAAATTGTTTTCTTTTTATCATAAAGATTTTTGATATTGTGGTTCCACCATGGGGGGTTGTTTTAAGGTTTACCCTGCACTTGTTCCTTTAAGGAACAGCTCTATGCAGCTGTTTACATGCTGGTATACTGTGGTGGTGTATGTTTCTGCATATTCAGTCGAGTTAACTGGGTTTTGCAGGGATCAGAAGCTTGTAGATACATCACCTAGGAGCAAGTATTTTTTCTTAAAGAAATTTCTGAAGGCACCTTGGGTGGGAGGGATCTCTTTTTTCATTTTTATTTTGAAGGAAACTGCTTTATGGTTAGAGCTAAAAAGTAATGAAGATACTCAAGGGATGGTACAAGATGCTTCCATATTAATAAATACAAGATCCATGTTTTTTTCCCCTTAGTTAGCAGTCTGATTAATTGTTCTACATCATTTGTATTGACAAAGTCCAGGAATCTGTGCTTGTGCACTAATGGTGGTGCAGATTTCCCAGTCTATAGTTGTTTAGTTTAGATAACCTATGAAAATAGTATTTGGGTTAATACTTAGTGATTCTACTCATGTAGATAGGTGCTGCAGCATTATTGTGTTACAGAAGGAGTTCTGCAGCTAGTTAATATATGGTACATGATCTTTCTAATGAAGAAGCATTGATAAATCATGCTGATTTACCAGTATTGATCTGAGTCTCTTCTGGATGTAGACTGAGACACCGCCACCTTTTTTCTCCTCCTGCACAGTAGCTGGTCTAAATGTATGGAAGGCATTGTGTCCCTGTTCAGTTGGAGTGGTCTCCTCTCTTTTAAACCATGTACCACTCACTACACAGATGTCAATGTCCTCCAAGGTGAGAAGGGCTTGTAAGGAGTTAAGTTTCTTGTTTAGGCTCCTAGCATTGATCAGTAACACCTTCATATTTTCCTTTGTCTGTTTTGTTATGTTGGTAGGTTTGTCAGGTTGGCATTGCTTAAAAAGGCACTATGTGGGTGGACAATATCTTTGCTAATAATCAAAACCCTAGAGGGGACAGAGATAGATAGGCTATCCATGGAGAGGCAGCATGGTCTGTCGATCATATCCTCCTAGGCTGACCAATATTGGACTCCCTTTGAATGACACCAAAAATAAAGCAAATTATTGAAGTCAATTGTTTTTTGCTCATATTGTGGCATCATCCTTGGAGAAGGTAGAATGCTGCACAGTGCTAGGCTAATGCCTGCCTTGAACACATAGCCTGAGAGCTCCATCATGTCTCTCTTCATATAGTCCAGGGAAGTACACATTTAGTCACTGACACCAGCATGAAGTATGACAGAGTCATATTGGTACTTTATTTTCCAAGGACTTGTGTGCATGTGTGATCTGATGGATCCTGGCACCAGACAAGCAACTAACCATTACTCTTTCCTTGCCCAGCCTGGTAAGAATCACATCTGTTTGTCCTACAGTGGAGTCACAGATAACAAGAATGTTTGGTTGGGTTGAAGTTTGCCTTACGGTTTTCGCATCTGTGACTTTGGGAAGAAGAAGGCTTAACAGTGTGCTTTGTGCCTGTATTGTGTTTTGGAGTTCTTTGAGGTTTAGGCAAGTTAATCTTTATAACCTCAGAATATGATGTATTATGTGTATTGTGATGGCTTTGGAGAGGTGTGATGTGTGTTGTACTGTTGATGATTTTTATGTCTGAGTTTACAGTATGTGAAATTTTTGCCTACAAGGATATAGTGCATTTCTCATACATTGCATTATGTTGTTTGAGTAATAAATGATCATCAGACAGCATGAGACAATTCTTACACTGCCTCAAAATACCCATCTCAATCAGACTAGTTAAAGATGTTGTAGGGAAGTGCTGGTCCATGATAGTGACAGGAATGGCTCTAAGGCACAGGTGATTATAACTGCTTGGAGTTCATTTTTCAAATAATGTTTGGCTGGACTTGCCACTGAGTTTTTAAAGTTCAGTACAAAACAACTAGCCTGGAAACCTTTTAGCACCAGAAAGAACTAGTAAACTAATTATAGTAAAAAAGACTCACTAATTTAATACTTAAATCAGTGTAAGCAGAATCAGTACACTCAGTATTAAGCAATTTTATCAAAGGTCTTTTAGCCTGGTGATTAGTTTATGGGGAGAGACTCTGCAAAATTATATTATGTGTTTATTATCAACAGCCAAAAAATGGGAAGAGGAAGGGGATTATGTTGTTAAATTATCATAAGGGGTAGGCAACAGCAGACTGCAACAGAGTAGGTGGGAGGAAAATCAGGTGTCTGGTGATGTACATGCAGGAGACAGCACTGTACTCTATTAATGGTGTGATGAGGGTTGAGTACAGTGGAGCTATAACAACCTTAAACCTGGATGTGATGCCCTTCTTATGAGATGTGAACACAGAAGTCTTTCCTTACCACTGTGGAAAATCAGTGGTCGAAGTACATATTGCTATCTACCTGTGTTCCCAGATCTCACACCACTAGGCTTGAACTTAGGGGGTGCTGTTCATATTGTAATAAGCATGGAATTCTGCTTTGCCAAAGGAGATAATGATGCACTTTTTTGTGTTTAGTTTTAGACCGTGGCTTTGACACCAGTTATTTGTCTGTGTTAGCACCATTGGGGGACTCAATGATTGCAGACAATTTGCAATCGTCAATTAACTTGGTAAGCCAAAGGCCTTCTACTGGGTCTATGACACTGGATCAAAAAATGATTTAATTGAATGGCTTTTACATCAAAAATGCCGTTGATAGAAATTGGTTTTGTGGAAAGTGCAAATTTTCTGATCTTCACTGTACTGTGATCTCACAAAACCAATTTCTATCAACAGCATTTTCGATGTAAAAGCTGTTCAAAGAAATGAGTTTTCAATCCAGGGTTATAGACCCCCATCTACTATAGCCTGGACTTCCCAGAGATAGATTCCAAACAGTAAAAGGACTAGCACAGATCCTTGTGGTATACCACTGGTGATGAGTCTCTGGTAGAGCTGGAGTCACCAACTTTGACAGAATGTGTTATGTCAGCAAGCCAATTCACTACCAGTCTAGTGACATAAGGGTTAATCACCAGCTGGGAGAGTTTCTCAATAGCACCCGAGTAATCAAGATAGGCAGTATGCAATGTCTTACCTTCATCCAGAGCTTTGGTGACTTTCTTGATAGGTTTAATAAGCATGGTCTACCCTTAACAGAGCCAAACTGGGTTAGGTCTAGAATTTGAAGGTCACCTGTGTCCTTGTTGATAAAGTCCATGATGATTCTTTCCATGGCCTTGCAGATAAGGCTGGTTAGACTTATGGGTCTGTAGTTGCCTATGTCGGTTGATGGCTGCTCTTTGTGTCAGAGCAATTACTGTTGCCATTCTCCACTCTACTGGAACAAAGCCAGTCCTCAGGCTATGGTTAAAGAGAATGCCAAGTGGGTCCACAAGGTCCTGTTTTAGATTGCTTAATAAGCAACCTGGGATGTTATCTGGTCTCACTGAGGCCATGTTTTTGGCCTTATACAGTGCAGATATGACCTGATCACTAGAGATACTAGGCAGAGGCTTGCGTCAGACATGTTTTGGGATATGGCTTGTGGGGACGAAGGGGGTGAAGTTTGCACCAAATCTGTCAGCTAGCAGATTGGCAATTTCCTCTTATATAGTATGAGATGTACCATCTGCCACCAATTTAGCACATTGCTGGACATTCCATTTTAGATTAGGAAGTAGTTAAAGAATGCCTTATGATTATCCTTAGCTACAGATGCTATATTAACTTTGTACTTAGCTTTAGAGGACTTTGCAGGATTTCTGATTTGCTTGTTCAAGCTGTGGAGGGAATTCTGCCTCTGCTGAGTCAGTTCCCTCTTGTTCTTAGACATCAGTTCTTCCTTTAGTTATATAATCTGTTTATAACTGAGGTCCACCAGGGTAGCTTGTTTTTTCGGGAAGACTTGGCTTTAATCTGGTCAGGAACAGCTGAGTCTATACAGTTGCTTAAGTGTCTATACAGGGCATTTGTATACTCGTCTGCACAGGAGTAATTGTTGTCTGTGATTGCAGAGGCTAAAAAACTTTTTATACCATTAATAGTAGGCTGTACTTTGCCTTGGAAATTTTAAAAAAATTTTTTTTTTCTCCTGTGGTGGTGACAGATTCAATAGTTACTTTGAATGAGAATGATTTATGGTCTGACCTTACCATTATCAAGGAAGGCATCATACAGAGGGGAGTGCAGTGACCCCCCCATATTGATAATTATTATGTCTATGACATTTATAGGTTCATAGGTTCATAGGTAGGTATTAGGCTATCTGCCCAAGGGCATTTATAAGCCTAGCCAGAGTGTGTCGGCTTTCACTACCCCATTGATTAATTAACTGATCCTCTTTGATTTGAGCCCCTTGTGGGGGTGCAGACTATCTGTTCCAGATAATTTGTGTTGACAAAGTCCAGGAACCTCTTGGCGAGCATGTTCATGCTTATGCATTTCACCCAGTCAATGGAAGGTGTTAAGCTGTATGGCAAGTGACTCCAGTAAGTTCAGGTAGGCAGTATATTTTTCTTGGTTCATGGTGGGGGACCTGTAGCTAACAATGATGTGGTAGGGTATTTTGCCTATAGTTATTTGGACATGGAGTAGTTTGAGAAAGTTGTACTGTTTGACCAGTGTCAATGTATACTGGGCATTAATGAAGAAGGATACACCTCCATTTTGGTTCTTTCATGCTAATTTTGAGGTCTGAATGAGTGGAAGGCATTGTAGCCTTGCACGGTTGGGGCACTCTCCATGGCCTTGAACCATGTCTTAGTGACTGCATAGACTTCAGCATCCTCCAAGGTAAGGAGTAATTCCAGTGAGTGCAGTTTCAAGTTTAGACTCGTAACATTAAGCAGCATAAACTTGAGTTTGTCTCAAGTAGATTTTGTTACATCAGAAATGTTCTTTTGATATTGCCTAAAAACGTACTATTGGAGAGGCTAGCCCCTTTGCCAGTATCCAAACGTCTAGAGGAGACAGGTGCAGACCATCTTTGGCAAAGCGGTGTGGCCTGTCAACCATGTCTTCCCAGGCTGACAGATACTGGATCCCCTGGACTGATACTACAAGCTAAGCCAATTCTTGAAGTCGATCATTTTTTGTTTATATTGTGTGGCATCATCCTGGGTGAAGGTATAATGCTGCTTAGGGCTACAGTCATATCTGACTGGGACACATAATCTAAGAGTTCAGTCATGTCTCTCTTCATGCAGTCCACAGAGGTACATCTCAAGTCATTCACCCCAACATGGACTATGACAGTGTCATAATGGCACTTGTTGTTGAGTGACTTGAGTGCATGCGTTTTTTTGATGGATCCTGGCACCTGACAAGCAGCTGACCCAGACCTTCTCCTTGTTCAGCCTGGTGAGGTGATCCTGTATGTGTCTTACTAAGGAGTCACCTAGGATCAAGACACTAGGTTTCAAGGTGGTTTGCCTTAGGGACTTATTTGCAGAGACACTGGTGTATGTGTTATTATGTGTAGTGGTTTCTATTTGCAAAGCAGTGTGTGCAAGTGGTTTACATTTGGGACATCTCTAAACTTTTGGTAGGCTTCTAATGAGTACCTACGAGCATGTGGGTTTATGTGCTGTGACCTCATTTTATTTGAGAGGTGAAGTGCATTTGCTGACAGCCTGTTCGATGTCTATTTTGTTGCTGCATGACAGAAATCGATTCCAATTTCATAGTGTAATTACATCTCTCACATAGGGTATTTGTTTTAAGAATAAGTGGTTGTCAGTATACATGGGGCAATTGCTAAATTGCCTCAGGATGCCCATAGAATCAGGCTGGCTGGTGAAATGATAGAAAACTACCCATTCATTAATGTAGGTTTTTAACGTATGTACTGTTAGGGAAGGTAGTGGGCTAGTCACTAACAAATGTGCTTGTTCTATTGACATCCATGGATGATAAGTGTGGTAAACCTGCTCAATGCACAACTGAGTTCCTGTAATGCAGTAGAGAAGCTTGGGAGGGTTCCACTGACAGATGTCTAGGTAAAAACTGAGTTTCAAGGCATTTGCATCTATACAGGACACTGGTAACCCCATGTTGCATGGCGCATCCCAATGCACAAATGTGAGGCTCAAATACAGGTGAAATTAAAACATTTTTAAGCTAATCTACCAATAGGAAGGCACACAGCGAACCATCCTCCAGCAATCCTCAACTCAGACAATGCTGGATCCACACTCTTCTGCTACAAGGGTGCATCAGAGCAGTTCTTAATGTAAGATGGCTGGTTTAGTGTTCAAGTGTATTAATAACAGGCTAGATTCAGCAGGTCTGAATCTAGTCCATGCTATGTAAGTATCAGAACAGTTCAAATCAAATGAAGAGAAGTGCAAAAAATACTTAGAGCCCTTTTTGTGTGTTTCCAGATAGATCAGGCAAACACCTATTGCTACTAGATGAATAATCCCAGTCCTCCTAATGTAAAAACACAGTAAAGGAGTGTCTGGTGTGACATCTACCACAGACAAGCTTAAAGGGTATGAAATGCTACTACAAACATACTTAAAGATATGGATACAACACAGTACTTTAAACAACTTTTAAAAGTGTGATTATTCAATAAAAGTACTTTGCTTTGAATAAATGAGCCAAGAGACACTCAATTTTACAGAATTTATAAAGGCACTAATAAACAGGATAAGCTGATTAAGAAGCCCTCCAGCCAGTAAAACTACATTCAGAAATTTCAAGTGTTTCCCCACCATAAACATACCAGGCTACCACTCAGTGCATTAGATGGCAAGTCAGACTTCCATGGTGGTGCTTACATTAAGAGCTGTGCCCTCTGGATTGTGTAGCTAGAGAGGTATAGGGTTTGTATCTCATAATAATCAACTTGTATGTTGTATAGAGTTGTGCCAATATTACTTTAACTACTGCTTGCCTTAATTAAGCAGTATTCTGGAATAAATTTTATGCTGCAGGGTGAGTCCACATTAATGTCAGACCCTTCCCCCAACATTATCTTCTCAGCAGCACAACAGTGATGTCATCCTCTGTAAAATGTACTGAAGTCAGACTTCTGTAATGGAGCTTGGGTTAAGTACTCTGTCCTCTAGATTGCTAAGCTGGATAAGTAGGGGGTTCTAATCTCACAACAACTAACTTGTGCATGTGATGGTTGGACCATTGGATCACTAGAGGATTAATACAACAGGCATGCTCATTTGGCTCACACTCATGAAAAACATTTATATAGTCAGAGTAATTGCAGATCCCTTGTTCACTCTGTCCACAAACCCATACTGGCTGCAGCACAATGATGAGGTCATCATTTCAATAATGCACTCTCACACCACTAAAGTCAGACTTCTTCTGTGGCACATGCATATAATACAATTGTGTGTAGATTGTGTTAGTCAATAGGTAGGGAGTACAAATACAGCAGTAAGCCTCTTCTAAGTGTGTGTGTGTGTGTGTGTGTGTGTGTGTGTGTGTGTGTGTGTGTGTGTGTGTGTGTGTGTGTGTGTGTGTATGTGTGTGTGAATGTAAATGGTTGTAGGAGTGTAATACACTTCTTACTATTCTCAACATTTACAAGTCCACACAACTCTAGATGTCAGTTTTGCACACATATCTCCCTTGCATTACACAACTGATATCATCCTTTCAAAGATGTTGTGTGCCACACATTCAATCAGAGATATCCTGGGGTGCATGCATATAATACACTGGTGTGTAAATTCTGTTAGCTGATATTTAGGGAGATGAAATACAGGAATAAATGTCATCTGTGTTTGTTCTTCTTACTGTGCAAAACAGGCTGAAAATACATTATGAGGTATATCTATACAGTGTGCTTGTGCTGTGCACGAACCTTTTAGTGCAAACATTAAAGTGATACACAATGGTGCTGTCATCCATTGAAATGTGCAGTGACACAATCATCAAATAAATCTGTATTTGAGCCTGTGTTTCAGCAAACCTTCATAAGCCTGTGATATTAGCCATATAACACAAATCCCAATGTCACTGCTTACAGTCAGTGTACATGTTGTTAACAGTGTTGTTACCCAATTGTGCTATGCTGATGTGTAGATGTTGTTTCCTGTTACATGTGTTTATTGTACATTTCCTTTGGAAAGGATGTATAAAAGACTGATATTGTCATTAGAACAGATTGTTTTTCCATCACAGTTCTAGTGAAACACATCCTCAGGACTGAGAACATGAGACAATGTAATGTATGTTGTTGTTGCCTAACTAAGGCATGCGGTCTAATACGGGATTATAGCCACATTGGATATAATTGCAATTCTACCATCACAGTGACAACAGTAGGGGGTTACAGGTGTGTTTGAGTATACCTAGCATCAGTCAATGTTGTCTGACATACAGCAAGATTCTTTCTGAGTAATTACAAAGAGAAATATTACGTAATTCATGCATATGATGTAGTGCTTTCACATAGCCACACATATGACAATTGGTGATGCACTTATACCATGGTATGTCTGTTTATTCCAATATGGTGGTGATTTTCTCAATGCTTAGGCAAGTATTTCAAACCAGCATTGAGAGACTGTAAGCATTTTTATCCTTAACTGTTTCAGATGAAAGGCAACCCTCCCAATTATCCTTTGTACATATAGAGTGGCAGAGACCTCCCAAATCAAATTTAAAAGATAAAAATGATGGTCAAATACATTTCAGCTGATTGGACGACTTCAGGTAGGAAGAGTTCAACAGCTGTGATAACAGCTCCACTGTGGCAAGTGAGATTAATAGCCATATTGTTATTTGGAGGAGTTGTACAGCTTGAAGTTCAATTGTAGCATATGGTTTCATTATGTGTGAACATATTGATGTCACACAAAAACCATTACATCATTGGATTTCATTGCAGTAGACATTTGTTCAGCCAATGTCATGGTGACGGTGCTACGTTGGCACATACATTTAGTCCTGTGGTGTACACAAGCATGATCCAGTTCTTGGAGGTATGTATATAGACATAAAGAGCAATTTTCCTTGACCACGGAACATTGATATAGGACTGATCACAATTGTATGCACATGATCATACTCATTTAATTGCCATCAATCTGATATGCTGATATAACATTCATTCAGAGAGGTCCTTTCTTAAGTCATACATTAATTTCATTTGATTGCCACAATACCCATTGCTACCTCCTGTGGCTGATACTGACAATTCACAGCTCTGTGGAATATACTGCATCACAGTGTGGTGTTTGCTTCTCTTCTTGTCTGCCAACACAATAACTGTCAGGCAGGAGTGCCTTATGTGAGGGCATTTCTTATGTCACACACTCTGCTGCCACATTTGTAACACCACACAAACCTATACATGGGATGCATGACCATTAGAATATTGAGGTGCATATTTTCCTTCAAGGTTGATACTCCTCGTACATGTGTCAGCTATTTTTGTGGTGTGCACAGTTAATACACAGGTCAACGTTGATATTGATGGGATGGGCTTCATTTTTGCCATTTCTATTTTCCAGCATGTTATATAGATGAAATGCACACTGTGCAAATATCACGTAATATATGTACTGTCCTTTTGAACTGTCATCTCAACTCAGCATCTTAATGACATTCAGGTGTAATATAATTCCCCTCTGGTGGGTGGCCACAGTGGTGCAGTGGTTAGCATTGTTGCCTCACAGCAAGAGGTTCTCCAATTTGATCCTCGGCTGGGGTGCCTTCTGTGCGGAGTCTGCATGTCCTCCTTGTGGTCGTGTGGGTTTCCTCCAGGTGTTCCGGTTTCCTCCTACATCCCAAAGACATGCTGCACATAGATTGGACACTCTAAATTGGCCCTAGATGTGAGTGCATGTGTGTGTGTGCCTTCTGTGGAAGATTGCGTGCTGGGCTGGCAACTCGACACTGTAAAACTTCACTGCCAGTCATGAGTGGACAGGTGATCCGCTGTGGCGACCCCTATCCAGGAAAAGCCGAAAGAAGAAGACAATATGAATCTGTATAGCCATCACATCCTGTAATATCATGTCTGCTTTTATTTACCTACCTTTGCTCAGGAAGTGTGACTACCATTAATTATTCTAACATACCTATTGCAAAATATTATTATTATTATTATTACCAATTGGTCTTTTTGACATAAGCACCTTCACATCAGTTTTTTTACTAGAATATGGACATGTACCCTACCCTTGTACATATTTATACATCTCTTTGATTTCTGTGCACATTGTCCACAGAACACTTTCCTAACCTGGTACACATGTATTATAGTTGCCCTCATCATTTCACATCCCCTCTTACTTATTACTGTATTCATATGTTAAATGTGTGTCCATAGTACACTTTCTCTGCCTGCATACAGCATTCATTATTTGTCTTATGTAGTTCTTCATGCTATCGGAGCAAGCACATTTAATAGGTTTACCCATAGTCAATCCTGTTTGTTTACTGCATGCTTGTGTTACTGACCATGAAAATTTGCTTGTATTCATGTAGGTATGATGAGCAGCATGCATAGGCAATTAACTCTGCTACTCATCTCACTAACATATAAACATCGTGTTGGTTTTTTGTGGAGCCTGCACGATTGTTCATGAATCCCACAGCATCATTGTTGCATCATTGTTACTTTACATCAGCAGTGTACATTGAAATGGAACCATCACATCATCATATAAGAATGGAAAAAAAAACAGTTGAGGAGACAATGTAAATGATAAAGCAGCTATATAATCCTGCTTCCTTGAGATTTTGAGGCTATATTCTGAAGATAATTTTCTCAAGTTTAAAGGGCATTTTTTTTTAATTTGAGTGTGCATGTGTGTTTATGAGCATGAGTGCACACTCTTGTGTCACAATACTGTTTGTAGTAGTCCCCATACAAAAGCTAAGCAGATGGGTATATTAAAAATGTCCATTTGTTAATCAGGTAGGCCTACTGGAATAACAGTCCCTTTTCAGGAGCAACACAGGAACAATATCTGGTTAAGTGACTTTTTCCAGATCACACAGATGGTAAATGAGGACATCAAACTCTGTATCACAAGAACTATACCTCACAGCCTAAACCCTTTGTGCCAGCTACCAGATATAGCACTGGATGCTGCTAACAACATCTAATTTTATGAAGGCCTTCATTATGCAGATAAGTCTTAATAGATAGAATATCCATACAGTGACGCATAACTCTCAGAGGACTCTGATTTTCCAAAATATTACTAACTTTGCCAAGTATTTTTTTGCCCTGCCACTCATACTATATTTGATTTTCTTGTAAATCACTGAGGATTACAGCCAGGCATGAATATCATATATTAGTTCCACACTTCTTATAACTCTGACATTCAAGCTGATAGAAAATGTGTTGTTCTATTAACTGTATAACTGAAGTAAAGTAATATTTCAAATATGCTTTTGAGTTTGGACCTTTGTTTCTTATTATTTTTGGTTTTGCCCAAAATTCTTTAGCAAATATGTCCTCACGGCAACCCTAGAATGAATTGTACAAAAATGTATGTGCATGGTGGAACCAGTTATACATAATGTGAACATTTTTTTCTCCAAAGCACATTTTCCTTGGTATACAATTAGTTTATCTTTACAAAACTTCTACATATAGGCATATGCCATAAGCAGCTTATAATATAAACAATACATGGGTTTATAGACCATGAATTTCATTAAATAAACTTCTGAAAGCATGTAATTTTAATGATTTAGGTCATGCTTGAATTCAATATATTATGATGGCCAAGTAGTTGTGGGAACTGGCATCATAGTGCAGGATATTTATGCTATGAGCTGCTGAAAGGCAAAATATTGTATTCATGGAGTTGGTTTTCTCATTATCCACCATCATACATTGTACCTCAGAATAAACAGTTAATCACAGCAGCATTCATAGTTTGGGTATAAAGACATGAGCTCTTGCTAGTAGTGTTTAACAAAAAAATAATCATAAGTAAAATAACATAAAATAAAATAAAGGAAACAAAACAGAATTGGAAGATGGTAAAGTGACCATATCTACATGCCATTGTCTTTCTGAAAGAGCAGAATCTAGCAAGGATTGTTTATGAAAAAGGGCTCTGCAATAAATGAGAAGAAGCAACATAATTCAGAGGGAAAATACATATATTATGTGCGGTGAAAACCAGAGAACTATGAAGGACGTTAGTGTATGGGGGAAGGGCTCAATTATCATGTGCCAAAAGGAATGCATTCAAACATTTATTTCAGCTCAGGTTGTTAGCATATGATTAAGTGGACGAGGGGAAGGAGGAGGAGGAGAGGCAAAGAAGAGAAATGAGACTAAATTATGAAAAGATGATTAAAGCTATGATGATACAAGTCAGATTCTAAGAGGAACTGTTTTTGTTTTAACATAGCTGCCGTGATCACAACTCTGCCTTTTCATTAGAGCTATACAATGCCACATAAGGAACTAGGTAAGATAAGATCAATATAAAGCTCTAAACCCATCTCTGAAAACAGAAAACGCTGCAGAGAATAAAAAGGCAAATACATTTTTATTTTGTTTGCATTTTTAACAAGGTAGAGTAATGGACCTTTTTCAGACTTAGCCCAGGGACACAATCGAGCAAAATAATTTGTTCAGTGTCCTTGGGTCAATAAATGGAAAGTAAAGGAATCAAACCATGGGCAACAAGAAGCAATATAAAACAGTTTTGTGCCTTAATCCTCTGCATTGCTTGCCTAGCACAAATAATTAGGTCATTTGAATGACAAAGTTAATCAAGTAAAAGCAAGCAAGCAAATGATGACATAATAAGATTGTTAGCCTATTGCCAGTGCAGACAAACTTCTAAACATACTCCTGAGAGGTAAAGAAAGATCAATTAGTATTAAAAGTGTTGACATAATGAACTCATAGTCATACTCTTGCAGTGAAGTGGAGAGAGTCAAGGTTATGAGCTGGTAAAAAGTTACATCCTGTTAATTCTGGGTTTTACTTCCTCATTATCCATTTATCCATTTATCCATTTATCTGATGTGTGACTCAATGTATGATGAGCTGTGAACAAGCTTCATTTTGGGGTGCTGGGTTGTCATTGTAAGTGTATAGTCATATTTTGTGGGTTCAGGAATGGCTTGAGTAATTAGTTTAGATTTCCAGGAATACATCAGATGCTAACCAATATGACATATTGCTGAGGAAAGTAAATAAAATTGGATAAAATAGTAGGAAATTAATCTTAAAATTGGAATAAAGTTGCAGAAGTAAAAGAGATGCACAATAGAATGAGGAGATAAAATCAAAAGAGCTGATCAGGATGGGGACTGTGCTTTTTGTGATTTTAAATCCTGCAAGAATAAGATGGCAGGGAGATTAATGGTTAAAATTATTTGATTAGTGCCACAAAGGCCAACAGAACATCTGGAAAAAGAGCTAGTATTAACATTTAAAAGGTAGTACTGACCCAACATGAATAAAGACATATATAAAAATATAAATATAAATTTATAAACCAACATTGTCAGAGAATAATAGTTACATGCCTAATAATCTAATTATGTCCCCTTACTGTTACCCTGACTTATTGTGTATGCCATCCAATATAAGTACAAGATAATTCATGTATCACAACTTAAATACATCAATGCTGTGATTCTACTCATTTAAAAATGTGATCATTGATAGAATGATTCCTAACAAAGTTTTTATAGTTGTAAACTGAGGACTTTTTACAAACCAAAAGCTTTTCATAGGTTTTGAAACCAAATTCAAACAGACTGCTAACAAACTGTTTCCTGTAGTCCAATGTTTCAACTCTGAGCTTGCCTGCTGTGTTAGACACAGCAAGATGTTTGTGAGAGTGTGCTTCTGAGTACCTAGATCTGACTGTTAACTACTGTCTGTGCCATGGAAAATAAAATTACATTTCACTTCAAGTTGTATGTGCCACATCAGTGGAAGGTGTTTTTAATCCACAACAAGTATCTGAGAAAAACAAAGGCAATGGATGAGAAAAAAAAAGCAAAAAATAAAAAAACATTAGGGGTTCTTATACTGCATGGTCTCCCTCTTGGATGATGGCATAGACAGCTGCTACAATTCAATGATGCTAAATGGCATGGTATCAGATAAAGCATGCATGATCTTTTGGTGCATAGTGTTTCCTTTTCAGTACCTAAAAGTTATGCTTTGCCTGAAAGATTCTTTAATAGAAAATTTGCTAGACCACCTAGGGAAGGTTTCATCCTTCTTTGTGTAGTTCTTCATGGAATTATATATGTGATCCTAGATGCTGAAGATTCAATGAAATGTTTCCTGAATTTGGATGAGGTAAGGTTATCCAAACTGTCAAAAAATAGTGACTATTAATTTTCTACCTTCAGAGAATTAATGTGGGAAAGATAGCACTTATTTTGGTTTCCCAGATTTACGCAGGACCTATCAGGACAATCCATCAGCAATAGAAGTTTATTTGGATGATTGGGAGCCACATATGTGGGAGACAGTCTATTATTATTTATTGTTTAAGCTTAGGAAAAAAAATGCTTGGGACTGCTTAACATATTCACAACTAACTACAGCACACTAACTCATTCATCATACAGAAAAATGCCCTGCACTACAAAATGTATTGCTGTACTACTGTCCAGCAATGGACCTCCACTCTAGTAACAGAGTCTTATTACTTACAAATAAGTCAAATAATTTTGCAGGGGGCTCACTCTACTCCCACTACATTGCCAAACTCTGCAATAGTATGCCCACACAAATAAAATTCTCTGACAAACTCAATAGTTTTAAACTACTGCCTAAACAACATCTTAACCAGTCCTGGTCCTGAACATGCTCATCACAAGGTTAAGACTTTCTGTACACCATATGATACTCTCCAAATTTTCTTCTTAAACAGAATGCTCTCAACTTCTCACTGAAATGGCAAACCAATTTTTATATATAATTGCTGTCTGTACAATCCACTAAGACGCATGTCTGTTGTCTCTTTAGTAACTTCCACCTCTGTATAATCTTAGAATGTATAAATGCCATTACTATTTGTGTATAAATGTAAATAGAAATGTAACTACTCTGTGTTTAATTGGAGCTTAGTGTAATACAATGTAAGCAAATAGAGCTTTTCTCCATGGGCCTCATACTTTCCTGGTAAACAGACAATTAAATAAATTAATAAGTAAATAAAGAGGCTTTCTACAGGCCATTTTCCATAGTAGGTGGGGAACCAAGTACTGTGCGAGTTGTTGGCTTCTTGACTTTTGCCAGCATGTTTTAAGTGGAGACAAGCTTCTATAAGCAAAAGTAGGATCTCATTATTACATCTCCAATAGTTGTTGGATACTTTCAGTGTCAGGCAGGGAAAATGATCAATGGGGCACCTCTGTTTTGATGTGGCAGAGGTATTTGATGCAATATGGTGGGACTTAGTCATGAACACATATAAAGTTATGGAGTCCACTGATATGTTTCCAGCATATTTAAAGTGACCTCGCTCTAAGCTCTGAGTTAAAGTCAAATGTAATAAAGTGCTATCTTTGCATCATGCAAACAATGGCACTTGTATTTTCTCTACTGTAAGTATATTTAATATTGATTTTTCTGTTATGGATCAGCATTGTGATATTATATTTATATGCAAATTTTTCATGGCATATTTGTTAAGAAAAGGTATCTTTGCAATCATCTGGGCTAGGCCTGAAATTAATTAGATGTGACAGTGTATTACACAGAAAAAAATTAAAATAAAATAATATGTGAATCAATGTTTACCACTTATTGTTCATATTTTCATATTTATGTTCATATTTTCACATCTGAAAGGTCTACATGATAATGAGGCATATGGTATGAAATGCCATGGTGGGAGACAGGAAAATGAATTGTTAATGACCATTTATACCTCCCTGTACTGAAGACATTGCCAGTTGTATGATAGTAATTATGATAATAAATAATATTTCCATATGTACCTAATACTTCAAAAACTAAGTGACTCATAAACTATTGCATGACATCGCTTGAAACCTTAGATGGAGCTAAAGAAAACTGTGTTTGACAATGGACTGTAAGTTGTACTACTTGAGAGATATGAACTGATGTTTTTATTGCCATTTCTACAATTATTTTTACAATTAAGCATATGTTTTCCTATTTCTGTAAATAACTAAATAAACATGCACTCAGAGATTAATTTCTTAATATGATGGGACAGCATATGTCTGGTTAACAAAAGTATTCCAATAATATATGCCTAGGTTGTACATTTTCCAAGCTATGACAATTTGTGTAAGTTTAGCTAAAAAAAAATAATTCTGGGTTTGTGCGAATTATTACTATATTATAGTATTTATGGAAAGACTATCCCACGGATTCTCTATAGCTTGCATGATGTGCAAGATCAGTGCAGGAGCTCAAGCAGGCAATATGTCTGCCATGCGATCCAGGAATAGCCTGCAGGGGCTTGCACAAGCACTCCTGCACTAATCCTGCACGGACTAAGCCCTTGTATTCAAATTACCCCATTTGCAGGAGAAATCTATGCAAATGAGGTGATTTTGCAATCCAGGAAGCTTGCAACCATCCGTGCAGGACTAGTGCTATCTGTAGAAATGTACTGGGTTAGTAACCAAGTACATTTCTGCAAAATCCAAAACAGAGCTGTGCCAGCTCCAAATAAAGGCTGCATATCATGTAGTAAGCATGCCAATGGCCAAGTATTAGGCCATTGGCATTGCAAAAAGTAAAAAAAAAACACAAAAATTGACTTTTATTTTTTTTAGCTGATCTCGGCTGTTTAAGCGTAGGGCAGTGGCGCGCAAACGGGATCGGGGAGAAAATAACAAAATGAACCTAAATTAAGCATACTAACTAAAATCAGTATTCTGCCATGCAAGTCAATGGCAGGCAGAAGACAATATGGCCAGTAAGTAGTGGTGGCTAAGGGGGGGGGGAGTTCAGTGTGAAACAAGTAACTATGCACTAGCAGGTAATCCTATGCAAATGAGGGGAAGAAAGTGAATCCCAGTTTTCCCCAGCATGTGAGTCAGGTCCCAACAGTGTAAGAGTAGGAATAGTTTGGTGCAAGCCTAGGAGATAGGTGTCATCATGGGGGGGGGGGGGTGTCAGGTATACTTTAAGTGGATTGGAGCCCTGTGGCTTGGGTTTGTTCCTAGCTTAGCACAAGCTAAGCTAGGGGGTATGTCTAAACCTGCTTAGCACTCTTTACAAAGCCTAAGTGGGTGTGCGTGCCACGCACCATGTTTTACAGGAAGAAAAAAGAAGTTAAACCAGGAAATAGCAACAGTGTGCACATTTATGCTTTCTGTTTGTGTGGCGTGCACCTGGGCTTAAACAGGAAGGCAAGGGGGAGGGAAAACAGCAGTAAGAAGGTAATCAAGGAGAACTAGCTTAGCTGGCAGGTGAAATGTATCAGAATCAGCCAATTACAAAGGCAGCAAGCCAGCCCAGCCCAGAACACTACTATAAACCATGCAAACACCTTCCCCTCTGGTTTTTCCCACACTCTACACCACGGGTGTAAACAAGTGGGTAACCTTTAACACTCACAACAGCAAAATGATAGGGGCTGCAATAGATATCATACAACAACTTGTGGAAGAGGCTGAGGGTGGTGAGGATGTGAATGCTGTCAACTATCCCACAGTGAGGAGACGGAGAAGAGTTTACAGACCCAGGGTAACCTACCAGAGGCTACATGAGCTGGAGACAGTGGAGCACTATAGGGTGGACAGGGATCTCCTACAGCAAATTGTTGAGCTGTGCCAGCCACGCCTGACACACAGAACTAACAAGGAACCCATCCCAGTGGATACCAAGGTATGTGTAGGCCTACAAATACTAGCTACAGGTACCTTCCAATGGCCAACTGGGGATATGATGGGGATTTCACAGGTATTAGCATCCAGGGTACTCCATCAATTCCTGGATGCCATGTCAGCACATGTCGGTGAGCACCTATATTTCCCCAACACCCGTGAGATGTTGGCTGGCAATATGCAACTGTTCCACCAAATAGCAGAATACCCTGAGGTAGTGGGTGCTATAGACTGCATGCACATATGCATCAAAACACCTACCCAGTGAGCGGGGTAGGGTCTACATCAACCACAAGGGCTTCCCCTCCATCAACTGCCAGGTCATGAGCGATTCCCAGGGCATAATATTGAATGTATGTGCTGGCTGCCCAGTAAGCTATCATGATTCCCACATCTGGCATCTGACACAGCTGCACCAGAGATTTGCCAGTGAGGGACATCCCTAACGGTCACCTAGTGGGGGATGCTGGATACGCATTGGAGCCGTGGCTGATGACACCCATCAGAAATGCACACACGCACCTGAGCAAGAACTCCATAATGAGGCACACACAGACCAGAATTATAGTAGAGAGTGTGTTTGGGATGCTCAAGTCATGGTTCTGGTGCCTGGACACATCCAGTGGAGCCTTGCAGTACTCACCAGCTACATCTACCCAGATTGCCCTTGTATGTGCCATGCTACACAATATGATCCTGTGGAAGAAGCTGCAGCAGGAACAGCATGAGGCAGGGCGACACAGCCCCCCATCATTGCTAAGGCCTGCACAGGCACAGAGTGACTCAGTGAAGGAACAACCAGTGAAGGAACAACCTGAGCCAGTCCCAGTAGGCAGAAGGAGGCTTGCCCAGTGTGCCCTAGACTTGGCAAAGAGAGAACACATAGCACATACACTGACACAGGAGGGACCCAGGGCATAACACCTCTCACTGACTCTTACATACAGTAAAAGGGATGCCAAACATTACATTACCTGTGCTTAACTATGTGTAGGAAGTGTACTATGTGCATCCGACATAGGCAGCCCTGCAGCACCACCCTCAATACTGGGACAATCACAAGGTAAGTGACTCACACATGCTAGTCAGGGGCATTCACATACCCAACAACAGTCACAGCCAGCAGGACAGGTGTAGACAAACACAAGCAAAGTCTGTGCTATGGCCTCTTAATGAGGCCTATGGGTACCCCCCTCCCAGGCCTACACAGACAAACTACAGCAGGTCAGGCAGTGGGATGTCAGCTCTGAAGGGTAGGAAGTCAGAAACTAATTATGTAGGTAAATAAAAGCTAAAATCTGTAGTACACTGGCATGCCTCTAGTCAGCACGATAGGTAAGACTACAGACTGAAATGGAGTACTCGACATACCAGTACAGTCCTAGCAAATGTGTACAAATGTCAGGTGTGACCCCCCCATCCTACATAGAAATGTAGTAACAGTCAGGTGTGCCCCCCCAAACCTGTGTAGAAATGTAGAAATAGTCAGGTGTGTCCCCCCATCCTACATAGAAATATAGTAACAGTCAGGTGTGTCCCCCCAATCCTGTGTAGAAATGTAGATATAGGCAGGTGCCCCCCCCCATCATACGTAAAAATACAGTAACAGTCAGGTGTGCCCCCCAATCTTGTGTAGAAATGTAGAACTAGTCAGGTGTGCCCCCCATCCCATGCAGAAATGTAGTAACAGTCAATGCCAAATGATTGACGAACACCCTGCAGAGATAGCATGTTACCTGTAAGTGGACAACACAAAGGTCAGCACTGCAGTACAAACTACATGGACTCAATCCACACATTAAGTACAGACGGCCATACTGGGAATGCTCACACACCTAGAGAAATGAAGGCAATGTCAATCAACAGCATACTAAAAGGTCATACTGGGCATGTTCACACACTTAAACACAATAAGGCCATGTCTGCAAACATCAGTGGACCAGACATATCTGGCAGCTGCAGATGTTAGCACAGACACTCCTCAGTATGCACCACTCATGCTTTGCACACACAGTGGATAGGAATACAGGCATATATGTAAGGATAACACACTGTAATAAGCCAAAGGTAGACCTACATAGATGTGTGGAAGAGGGTGACTGTGACAAGGAGCCATCCAGGCCTGTCCCACCCAGCACACAGCCAAAGGGCCACAACCACAAGAGGGTCAGATGTCACTCACTGCAGAAACTAGCCACCGGTATCTGTCACCATTACAGAGTATGTGGTGCACGTTCCAGCTGTGCAACATGACTGTTCAAGGAAGTAGTCATCTAGCAGCTGTATGCACGTACCTGTGAAATATGACACAGGTTGTGCCCGCATGTGGTGTGTCAACCCCTACATGAATGGGTTATGGCCCATGCACACACACTGCCCTCCCCATAGCCCCACTATGACAAGCATGCTGAGGTCATCAACTGTGAAATATACCTTTGGGAGAATTTTAGCCCAGTAATCTCAGTGGTGCATCCCATAACTGTGTACTGCTCTAGTGTGATAAACTAGTTAGGTAGGAGTTCTAACCCCAGCCTTGGCAAGTGTGTGTGTGTCTGTCTGTGTAGAGAGCAATGCTTTTAGGGTGGTCACACTCCCTACAATTGAAATTCTCCACTTTGGTAAGGCTGCTGATGTCATCCACCTAGAAATACATCTTTGGGAAGATTGTATCACAGTAATCTCCATAGCGTGTGCCATAACTGTGTACTGTTGCAGTGTGATAAAATAGTTAGGTAGGAGTTCTAACCCCAGTGTTGGCAACTGTGTGTTTTGCATGTGTGTCTGTCTGTGTAGAAAGCAGTACTTTTTAGGGAAGTTACATCCCCTACAATTTAAATGCTATACTTTGGTAAGGCTGCTGATGTCATCCACCTAGAAATACATCTCTGGGAAGGTTGTGTCCCAATAATCTCTGTAGCATGTGCCATAACTATGTAATGCTGTAGTATGATAAATTAATTAAATAGGTGTTCTAATCCCCAACATAGGAAGTGTGTGTTTATGTGTGTCTGTCAGTCCCTGTCTGTGTAGAGAGCAATGCTTTCTAGGATAGTCACACTCCATACACTTTGTATGCTCTACTTTGGCAAGGCTGCTGATGTCATCCACTTAAAAATACACCTCTGGGAAGAATGTAGCCCAGTAATCCCCATAGTGCATGCCATAAATGTGTACTGCTGTAGTGTGATATAGACCTCTGTTAGGGGTTCTATACTGACACGTGTTGGTTGTGGATGTTTTGTGTGTGTTTCAAATGTCTGTTTAGGGAGCAATGTATTTTAGGCTAGTTACACTCAGTACATTTCAAATGCCTCACTTTGGCAATCTTTCTGATGTCATCCACTGTGAAATACACCTTTGGGAGGACTTTAGCCCTGTAAGCTCCATGGCACGTCCCAACCCTGTGTTCTGCAGTAGTGTGATAAACTAGTTAGGTAGGAGTTATAACCCCAGCCTTGGCAAGTGTGTGTGTGTGTCTGTCTGTCTCTGCCTGTGTAAAGAGCAATAATTTTTAGGGTGGTCACACTCCATACAATTGAAATGGTCTACTTTGGTAAGGCTGCTGATGTCATCCACCTAGAAATACATCTCTGGGAAGGTTGCATTACAATAATCTCCAAAGCGCTTGCCATAACTGCACACTGTTATAGTGTGATGAAATAGTTAGGTAGGAGTTCTAAACCCAGCCTTGGCAACTCTGTGTTTCTGTGTGTGTCGGTATAGAAAGAAATGCTTTTTACGGTAGTCACACCCGCTAAAATTTAAATGCTCTACTGTGGTAAGGCTGTTGATGTCATCCACCTAGAAATACATCTCTGGGAAGGATGTGTCCCAGCAATCTCCGTAGCACATACCATAACTGTGTACTGCTGTAGTGTGATAAAATGGTTAGGTAGGAGTTCTAATCCCAGCCTTGGCAACTGTGTGTGTGTCTGTGTGTGTGTGTGTCTGTCTGTGTAGAAAGCAATGCTTTTTAGAGTAGTCACACCCCCTACAATTTAAATGATCTACTTTGGTAAGGCTGCTGATGTCATCCACCTAGAAATACATCTCTGGGAATGTTGTATCCCAATAATCTCTGCAGAGTATGCCATAACTGTGTACTGCTGTAGTATGTTAAATTAGTTAAATAGATGTTCTAATCCCAGACTTGGCAAGTGAGTGTGTTTGTGTGTGTCTGTCTGACCCTGTCTGTGTAGAGAACAATGATTTCTAGAGTAGTCACACTCCATGTGAGTCATATGCTCTACTCTGGCAAGGCTGCAGATGTCATCCAACTAGAAATACATCTCTGGGAAGGATGTAGCCCAGTCATCCCCATAGCGCATGCCATAACTGCTAACTGCTGTAGTGTGATATATACCCCTGTTAGGGGTTCTATACCCACACCTGTCAGTTGTGGATGTTTTGTGTGTGTTTCAATGTGTGTGTAGGGAGCAATGAATTTTAGGATCGGCACACTCAGTACATGTCAAATGCCCTACTTTGGCAATCCTGCTGATGTCATTCATTGTGAAATACACCTTTGGGGAAGGAGCTCTCAGGTAATCCCTGTGGTGCATCCTATAACAGCCCCATGTTGTAGTGTGATATAGAGCCCTTTTAGGGGTTCTATACCCACATATGTTGGTTGTGAAATGTCTGTGTGTATGTCACTATCTGTGTAGGGAACAATGCATTTTAGCCTAACCACACTCACTGCAATTTGACTGTCCTACTTTGGCAATCCTGCAGATGTAATCAAATGTGATATACACCTTTGAGGAAGGATTACTCCAATAATCTCCGTGGTGCATACTAACTGCATGGTGGAATAAACTAGTTAGATAGGGATTCTACTCTCAGACATGACAGGTGTGTATGTGTGTTTGTAACTTGTATCCTGGGTGGAGGTGAGTGTGTAACACATGGGCCCAATGTGGAGCGGGTTTGGCAAAGTTCTTATATGGTGGCCCTAGTATATATCACAATGTCCACTGTACAGGGATAACAGACGTGAAATAGTCAAGAGGCTTGGGTGCAAATCCATAACCATACATGTGACATCAAGGCCAGGCAATCACAGTTAGCAACGACCAGAATTACCCAGAGCATACTCTCAACCCATGTCTCATACACACACACATGCTGAGGCAACAGCCAATATGTGTATAGTGCACTTCATATTGGCAACTGATAGTAACTATGGAGTGATTTATGTGGCCTACAGAGGGCATGACACTCTGTCCAATAGGCACATACATGCAGACAGTACACCTTCCCCATGTTCCTCACTGGACACTCAAAGCCAGTCACAAGTGGTGTCCCACAGGGATCTGTCCTGGGACCCCTCTTGTTCGGCATTTATTTCTCAGATGTAAAGCAAACACGGGAGGGCTGTGGCTGACAAAGTTTGCAGATGACTGCAAACTAGGCACCATAGTCGATACACCAGCAGACACACACATCCTACAAAAAGGCCTCACAGAAACGAACAACTGGTGCCGGAGTCACGGCCTTAAACTAAATGCCAAAAAATGTATAGTCATCCCCTTTGGGAAAAACAAAGTACCCACACATTATCACATAGACAGCAACCCACTGAGTACAGAAAAAGTAATCAGAGACCTAGGGACCCAAGTCGACAGCGACCTCTCATTTGATACCCACGTTGCCAAAGTGGTTAGAAAAACATTCTACCTTGCACACCTCCTCATGAAGGGATTCACATCCAGATCCAAGGATGTCATTGTACCCCTATATTCCTCCCTCATCAGACCCATGATTGAGTACAATGGCCCATTTGGTATGTACGTGACCCGGCATTTGCAACAGCTGGAGAGACCACAAAGTACCTCACCAAGAGGATCAAGGGTCTCCAACATATGTCTTATTCTGCCAGACTAAAGAAACTTCAGCTCTATTCAGTAGCATACCGCCTGCTTAGAGGTGATCTCTGCCTGACATACAAGGCCATGTCCAATCAGGATCTGATGGACATGCTCCACCTCAAAAAATCCAAGTCCATCAGGACCATGAGAGCTAAAGACTTAAACCTCGGCACAAGTATGAATAGGACATGCTGGAGGGATAGATTCATAACCCAGAGGCTTCCCATGCTTTGGAACAAGATCCCAGTTTGTATTAGGCAGAGCCCCTCACTGACTCTCTTCAAGAGAAATTTTAATGAGTGGATGGGAGATCATAAATTTACCCCAGGGGTCACATCTGTGTCACTGCTAGACAGGGGCACAGTAAACTAATTCTATTATATAAGGTGACCTTCATTGTGTCACTACTAGACAGAGGCACAGTATTCTAAATTTATTCTGTACATTTTTGGTACCATTTCATGGGGTGGCATAAGCCACATCACTATGGCTAGGCTTACAAATGCCCCAGGGCAGATAGTCTAGTACTATACTATGAAACTATGAAACTATGACACCTGCAACACCTGTAGTGCCATCACATGTGACCCACAAAGGACATACCATGCCTGAAAACATGCCCTGTATGGACAGATGTCACTGACACAAGGGAATGCCGTTAGCATGCTATCAGTGTAGGTGCAGGGTTACCCTGCTGTCCATTACAGTTCCTGCCACAGGTGGCCAAGACTGGCACATCTGATGATAATCTGTGTACACGTGTGCCCGACACCCCAGATACAGATCCACATGTCACTATACATGCATTTGGGAGGTGTGCACATCCCAGACACCATCCATATCATGGACTAAGGAACATATACATGGCAAGCAATGCACAGCATTGGTCACATGCAATAGTCACCCAGGTGACTGGATGGTGGATACAATACCCACCTGTGTGGGCAAATGCAGAAACCACAGCCATGAGCCACAATGCAGACCACTGTCATGTGGCCTGATGCCAAGGTTTACCATTCACCTAGCCTTGTATAGCCATCAGGCGCAGTATACCACCACATACCCATGCAGAAATGAACCCATGCATGTCAGTACTGGCACTCTGTGTGTTTCTGTGTGTGTTGTATGATGTGTATGCTCACATCTACACTCACTACAAGCCCTAGTGGCATACTGAAGCATGCTGTCTGATGTCAGACATCTCCCCATCCCCTTTGCCCATATAAGCACCGTATGACCCATGTGGTGCATGTGATGCCTGCACAGTAATGAGTTATGACAATCTCACTAGTGATGAGCTGTATCCCTCACCCTACCAAATGTGTCAATGTGTGTGCATCCCTGTGAGAATGTGGCTGTGTTGATGTTGGCACCTGTTCATGCAGACAGGCACGTGTGCTTCACCTACCATAGAGCAACCATATCCCTGTTGCAGATGTCACTCACCATCACATATATGTTCTGAGGACCCCACAAGAGGTAACCTATGTGGCGCATCCAATAACTGCACAGGACTGTGATAGCACTACATAGTCATCAGGGGGTTGATACCTTGTGCTGGTAGGTGTGTGACACAAACATGCTTATGTTTTACTCTCCAACCCCTCCCTGACTTCTCCTTGCCTCTGTCTGCCTCTCTCACTCCCTCACTCATGGATGTGGAGACCTACACCTGCTTTTCTTAGGCAGCAGCATGTACATTTTAAGTGATGCTTATGATCAGCTGATAGCCTTTTCATGAATTGCAGCCCTCCCCTAGCTGATTGCATGTGGAACAGCTGTGGTAACATTCCCATATCCAATTGCATGGAACCACACTCCAATATCTAGGAACATCATGCTGGTGTTGGGCCTTTCCATTCACTGTGAGCAGGAACTCAATCTGTTGTTTTCAAACAGCATCTCAGATGGATTGGGGATTTACCTCTGAAAACATACGCTGTGGAAACAGGCCAACACACAGGAGGGGATGTGTCTGACCTGACTACAGACTATAAGTGCTGCTATACTGTATTCAGGGTAATGTTGGTTTAACAGGGTGTGTGCAGATATGGCTGTCCTACATGTATCAATACCTGCCATGTCAGTTCAATGTTTATGAGGACTCCCCATCCATAGGGTCATCTGCAGACTGGGCAGTGTTTGGTGCCTTTGGTTTCATGTGTTACCCACAGAGCATGTATCTGTAAACTGCAGGAGGTAGTGTGAGGATTGTAGTCTGTAGATGTTGAAAGCCGGGGAAGTCACTGACTTCATATTCCTCATTGGGCATATGTTGCGACAAACCCTGCTACAACAGTAAATGTAAGATGTTATCACAGCAACATGTCAATATTGGCCCTGTGTATGTGCTTCCAGCCACAACTCTGTCAACCTTTGTACATATGTCATGCATTAAGAGGTGCATATGTGCTGTACACCATAATTAGTGTCATCATATCTGATAAGCCAGTGAGATATCAGACTGCTACACATGTTATGTACAGTAGGGGTTATATTTGATGACATAACCTAGCCATTCTGTGGTTGTTTGTACAGTACTGAGGTCTGTGTACTTATGGTGAATGCAGACAGTGTGTGTATTGCTAATATGTACCTTGGCCTGTGTACAGACTGTGCTAGATGTCATTGTTCTAGGTCCCGTCCTATGTGATGTTACATACTGCTCCACTGTATGTTACCATATTAGCTTACATGTTTGTAGGGCCATTTATACACATGTCCCATACCACAGACAGGCATCAGACCACACTGTGTAGCAGCCCAGAATATGGAGGGTTAGTGTGTGAGTGGCACATATGAGGATGGTGTTGAACAGATAGTCCAAATACTGTAATATTATGATAGCTTACCATATGTGGCTTTGTTCACATTGGCTGTGGTTATGCACTTCCACACAGGTGTATCTTACCATGTGCTGTGACATGCATGTAGAGCTTGCTATATATTCAGGTACATCTGCATTCTCACATAGGAGATGTAGGCCAGTGCCTATAGCTTGCACAGTGCTTTGTTACATGCCTAGCAGCTTAGTGTACTTACCCAGTGAGATGTCATGTGCAAATACTTGCCAGATGTATCACTGCTGGGCTTCCCTTAACAGTCATGTATGTCAGATGAAGTGGTGGAATGATGTACAGATGTATGTCAATATCTAGTGGGTAGCATGTGGCCATGGCACCTCTGTACTAGCAGTTATTATGTGTCAGGACAGACAGGGGTGTGTGAATGCATAACTTATGGGGGCAAATGTATACCAGACTTTATGTGTTATACCCATCTACATGGCTAACATCCATATTGTCAGGCTTGGTCCACATGTTCTGCACTAAGGGGTTCTGTGTATATTCCTCTGAACTGTACAGAGTGTATCAGAATGTCCACATTTATTGGCCAATATCTCTGCTGTAGTCACCGGGAGCATTATGTGCTTGCAGCAGTACTGTACTTTGAGGTCCTTAGGGCGTCTGTCAGTAGCCATTGATGCACATGTGAAAAGCAGATGTGACCTCCCACACACACCATGTCTGTGAAGACAATCCCTATTACAGTAGCAATAGTCTACTAATATACCTGCTATACATACCGACATCCCCTTGCACTACGGAGTTGGGACTATAGGGGCTGAGGTAGGGCTACACCACATGTTCAGGACATATGGTGAATACATATGTACATATGATTATCTATACGTTCATACATAGGGACTAGGCTAGTGGCCCTAGGCCCCATACAAGCCTAGCCAAAAAGGTACCCTAGCGTTCATCACCCAAGAAAATTATTTTCCTGTGCGCCAGTTGAGCAGAGCCACAGAGTGATCCAGATATCTATATAGATAATTACACATGCACACATAGGCATATACAGATGGGTGTGTATGTGCACATAGATATGCATATACGCACCCAGATATATACATATGCAAAGCATTATGTGTCTACACATATACAGATAGTAATACATATGCACATATACATATACCACACTGCCATTCCTGCCAGCAGTCCACTGCTGTTGTATCCCCCACACATACGATGGGCCTGGGGCCATATATTTGGGCTTCACCTACACAATGTATGTGTGCCCATATGCACTCCAGAGGCCAGTGTATGTAACAGTGGTATATGGCCCTGTATTATTGAGTCTAGGGGGGGATGCACCATACATAACCTAGGCTGTTACAAAATCTGGGGGTATCAGGGGTGAGCTGCCCTTTCTGGATGTACAGTACCATACATTTCACCTATCTTGACATTACTTACATAAAGTAGGTTACTGCAGGCCTACTGCCTCCTGCCATACAGAATGTTCTGTTTGCCAGTGTGCCTGTGATGTTGTCAGTTATGCCTTGTTATGTATCAGTTACATCCCATTTGGCCAACTGAAGTCTGTACCACCTAGTGATTGTGTACAGAGTGTAGATTGGGGCTGTTGGACTATACACCTGCATCACCTACTGCTGATGGTGTGGTATCCTGTGGCCCAGTATGTCATTACTATTGTACGATTTCAAGGGCTTGGCCTGGACAGCAACAGTTGTGGACCTTTCCAGACTACTGAATTAGTATAACTGTTTCACAGTTACATTATTCTGTTTGTATGGATGTCAGTGTCTGAACAGCTATATGACATGGCATATACATCTGTAATAGTAAACAGATAAAGTTCTTCCATTTCTGCAAACATGGGTGTGGTGTTTTATCCTTTGACCTCTCTATGGGTATATGTTGCAGGCAACATATCTCATTTGTATGGGTGGCTCATCCAATGTCCAGTTGTTAGGGTGTTATTTGTAGGCATAGTGGCTGTTCCATATTGTGTGCGCCTACTACATGAGTATCTTACTGTACATATCTCTGTGTGTGTATGTATAGTCACATGAATATATATATATATATATATATATATATATATATATATATATATATATATATGTATACACACACATATATGTATATCTGTATCTGCATATATGTGTCTGTGTATATGCATCCTGGGGATGTTGATAGCTTCCACATTTTACATTTCCTATGGGAGCCAGACTGTACTGCATGATATGTTACCAATACCAGCCTGACATCATACAGGTGGGATGTAGTACTGTTACCATCTTGTGCCCATGTCATGTCAGGACCTGGTTATTGGATCTGCAACACTTGGTAGTGTATTGCAGGGTGGACGTGTTTGGCTGTGGGGGGGTGGGTACACATATTCGTACAAGACGTATATTGTTTGGGGCCTCTCAATCCCATTAATGGAGCAAGTGGACATTTATGATTTAGTTAATCTCCCATTATATCTACACATGTATGTCTATATATACCTATATGGATATGCATATATGCTTACATATATATATATATATATATATATATATATATATATATATATATATATATATATATATATATAAAACTATGTCCATATATACCTACATAGATATATATCTGCTTACATATATATGTAGCTTGCTGTGTATTTGTAGACGTATAGGTGTAGACATGTATAGGTGTTGATGTAGGTATTTGCATGTATATCTGTTCATATATATTTATATATATATATCTATATATATCTATATATATATATATATATATATATATATATATATATATATATATATATATATATATATATATATATATATATATATATATATATATATATATATATAGATAGATATATAGGTTTACCATTAAAATTTTGCCATGCAATTACACGGCTATGAAGTATTCAAACAACAGATATTCGAATACTTCATATGTGGGCAGGTTAAATGAGCGAACGGTATATTTGCGAATGGACTGTGCATTCACAAATATAACATTTGCTCATGTAAAGGGATGCAGTACAGTGCGGTTAGGGAAATACATCCTTTTCTCCACTGTAGTGCGATCTCGGAGTTGGAATAATAAGTTAGGGGGGGTGTAGGAGGGTGCAGGGGTGCTTGCCCCTCTACATACATGGGAGATTAGGTGTAGGGATTAGGGAGTTGTGGTGAGGGTGGCATTGTTGTTAATGCTGTAAAATGTCATTATCGACATTGTTGGCATTAACGGCTGTTTTTCGACTTTAAAGGCATTCGTTTAGGTGCAGTTTTGGTACAACACTTCGCTGTTTCATGCTTTTTTTAATAAATTTTAAGATATTGATAGTAAACCTATACACACACACATATATATATATATATATATATATATATATATATATATATATATATATATATATATATATATATATATATATATATATATATAGATATTTACATATATAGATATGTCATATCTGTTTAGATATTAATATATTTGCACACACACATACATCTAGATGTTGGCATACATTCTCTGTACTGTTGCATGACTGGGCTGGAAGATATGTTTCTGAAAACATCAGATTTATGTATATCTGTCATGGCTAAGTGGTAAATCACTTTATTTATGGTGTGCAGCATCCTGGGTTTGAGCTGTGCAGAGGCTGTTTATTTTTGTTGCTGGGCAGAACACGGGCCATTGGATACAGAATGATTAAGGCACTTTAAAGCAGTTGTAAGCTGGTTTGTGCATGTTTGCTTGAAGGTAAACACTGCTAACTTCCGTTTACAGTTTCTTATATTCAGTTAGCTTCTAAATTGCTTAATCTGTGTAGGCAGTGCTTACACCCATGCAAACAGGCTTAGACCTGCTTACTGCTGCTTAAAAGTGCTTACTCCCACTTACCCCCGCGATAATTTCTTTAAAAGAAAAGAAAAAAGGGTTGATAGGAAAGTTGTGAAAAAGAGGTACAAAGAGGGAAAGACAGTAGGAAAAATAGCTAGGGATGTGCAGGAAGGGTGTTGGGAAGGTCCATAGCTGCCCATTTCTTCTATAGCAACAGCTGTGCATATACACTGAATTTGGAGGTAGATTTGGACACTCAAACCCCTGGGAGAGGGATGATGACAACAATGATAAGTTGTAATGCCAATTAGACCAGATTACATGTGTCCAGTGGACATGTGTGCAAAATGGACAGCTATGTATGGGGCGAGATTTTTTTGTGGGAACAGATTGCACTTTTTTTTTCAGGTGACAGTGGGATGTTGGGGACGGGTAGTAGGTATATTTGAGGAGGTAGATTGGGTAGGTTAACAGACAAGACACGCAAGATGCATACGGGGGTGGCATATGACACATGTGTGGGGTAAACACCTTGATGTGGAGGGGTGTTGGGATATCGGAAGCCTACAAGCCCCCTAGTAGTAACAGTGGGACTGAGGTCCCTATCCATGGGCAGCCACCACTGCACCTTCACAACCCCGAAGATGGCTGTACTGGGGCTGAACCACAGAGCCAGGTGGACTTTCTAATCATGACACGCAGCCCTTGAGCTGGCATAGAAGATCACCGAACTGCTTGTTGATTGCTCTATGTACCGACGACCTGACAGGGTGATGGGTGACAGGTGCCTGCCCGTGCCCACTCCCGGGGGGGGTGAGCCCCATCCCTTGAGGTGGTTCCACCTAAAGGTGGTGCAGGACCAATGGACAGGGAGGTCTGGGGTTGGGCCCCAGACATGCTGGTGCCCAGTGCCTTGGCCAGCTGAGTTGGGTCAGGTGGGTCCACTGGGAGCGGCCTTGCCAAGCTGCTATAGTGTTTAGATTTCATCATCATATATGGGTTAGTTATAGTCAACACATTCCAGGGTTAGGTATAACAGCATGCATAGATATTCCCACTAACCCAGACACCAGATACTGAACAGTTTCATAGCAAACAAAACACATGGATATATAGGACTACAGTGGTAATAAGAACAGCATGCAGGTATGTTGACAGCACCATGCCAACAATATTGGAATAATTCAATATGGCACATGCATGGGGACCATTAAAATATTTATCAAACAACTGGACATTATCAGAGTCAGTACATACCAGTTGGGGTGGGTATGTTGATTATTGCTGGAGATAATGTGGCGGGGGGAGAGAAAGATGTCAATTAACAAGTAGTATATTCTGGTACTCCACATTACTTTCCTAGTCAGTGATGTTATCTGTACATTACAAATATTACTACACTACCCTTTAGACTTATATTGGACACTGATATGGCTGTCGACATCATTACACATGAACTGGTTTTACGTGCAGTATACACCTCTTACCTGGTATACCTGTGGAGGAAATGTTTGTTAACACTGACTGTTTGTACACATATGCCCGGATTCTGGGTTGATGTTTTGCACTATGCTATCCAACTCTTTCTGCTGAGACTCTGGCCATGTGTTGACCACATGCTGGTGTGCCTGGACATATCTAGAATTTTGCCCTCTTTCACCTTTAGTGACCTGACACACACACACACACACACACACACACACACACACACACACACACACACACACACACACACACACACACACACACATATACATGTTTTCCTACACAGTTATATTATGTAGCACAGTGTGGGTGACAGTGACCAGTGATACATTATTATTCAGAGAAACTGCAAGACTCACAATGCCCTACAATACCAGAGTGGACAGTACCAGTACAGGTTATATTGGTCTGTATTTCTAAGCACAGCGTTTGTATCCAACGTACCTGTGGGAGCAATGTTTGTTAGCACTACCTGACTGTTGCCACACAAAGTTTCAGATTACACATCAGTATTATGCACATACATCTCACTCTGTTACTGTACACACTCTGGTCACAGCTTGACAACATGGGAGTGTAGCTAGGCCATACTTGAAATATTAATCTCCTAACAGTTTTGGGGCTTGCTACAGTGACAGGCATGCTCTCATGATGGTTGACAATCACTTGTATTCCCTGTTTGCTGGCTAGACATCTGGGATCATCCCACAGACTTAACAGGGGACAGAGGGACAGGCAGCAGATATGGGCACATATATTGACATTCTGGCCTTGTGTACAGTTGTGGGGTATGAATCTGTATGCAGTCTACTTCCACTCCCAGGATTCAGATCATGGCTGTGACTGCTACAGCTTAAACACTGTCCATCACAGTTGTGTCTGCTATATTGATATTGCTGTATATCTCCAATCTGCTTTCTGTCTTATTAATCCCCTGTGCCTATGCATTCTGAGCTGTATAACAACACTCTTATACAGAATTCCTAGACAGTTGTATGTTGTAGGACAGTGTGGTTGACAGTGATGTGTAATACCTCATTATTCAGAGCAACTGCATATTATTCTTGTATTTCTGGGCACAATGTTGGTATCTGACAGACCTGTGGGAGGAATATTTATTAGCACTACCTGACTGTTCCCATACACAGTACCAGGTTCCACATTACTATTATGCACTTACATCTCACTCTGTTACTGTACACACTCTGACCACAGCTTAACAATTTGGGGTGTAAATGGGACATATATGGCTTCTTAGTCACAAAAGGTATTGGGGAGTTGCTAGTGTGCCAAGTTTGTTGTCATAGATGTGTGTCAATCAGTTGTATTCCCGTTTGCTGCCTATATGTCTGGGATCATCTCACTGATTTCCCAGGGGGACAGGTTGATAGGCAATAGATATGGGCCACTTTAATAGATATTCTGGACATATATGTACAGTTGTGGGGTATGATTCTGTATGCAGACCACTACCACTGGCAGGATTCGAAATAGTTCACATCTCAATTGCATGTGCTATTTGTTTTTTTGTTGTCTGCATTTTCTCTGTTTACTGTCTATGTGTCTCTCAGTTGTACTAAATGGCCTCTGGGGATTACACCTGTCATATACAGGCATACATACACATTCAATTTATGGTGCATGGTGTGGGTAACAGTACTTAATACTACAGTACTATTACATGATTGCAAATCTACATTGCCATATGATACCAGAATATACACATGCAGTCCAGTAGTTAGACCTGTTTTGTCAGGATATTACACTTTTATTGCCATACAAACAATATGTGAGTATTCCTGCCATATTCTCTAGTGTATGCAGTACTTGCCTTGAACAATACAGGATTTATACTATAGCAATAACCCACGCCTGGTTGTGGGTAATGCTGGATTTACCCACGGTTGGTGTGGTTTGGTCACAAGGGTGAGCCCGAGTGGCCAAACAAAGACAACCGTGGGTAAATCCAGCATTACCCACACCCATAAGTGGGTTATTGCTATTATACAATGACATTATTTAAGAAAAAAATAATTACTTTTCTTAAATAATGGCATTGTATAATGCCTCCTTGCTGCCCTTCCGCAGCTGTCTGGTATTCTGCGACAATTCTGATGTACTGCACATGCGTATGCTTAAGCAGTACATCAGAGCTGTGGGCGAAAGCAACAGAGAAAGCAAGATCTCCATTGCTTTTTACAAACTGTCTCGCTATGTTAATGGAGTTTAACATAGTGAGACAGCTTTAAAAAAAGCAATGGAGAATATCCATTGCTTTCTTTAAAGCTGTCTCATTATGTTAAATCCATTTAACATAGGGAGACACCTTTAAAAAAAGCAGTGGAGATAGGAAGATCTCCGTTACTTTTTTTAAAGCTGTCTCACTATGTTAAACTCATTTAACATAGCGAGACAGTGTGTAAAAAGCAACGGAGATCTTGCGTTCTCCTTTGCTGTGAAAAAAGAGTTATACTAATGGAAAAAGTCCGGGCGGCCGGACCTTTTTCCATTAGCATAACTCTGATTTACAATGTGCATGCTGACCAATCAGTGTGCACGTTTTGGAATATTAATGGGGAGTCATTGTATAATAGCAATTAATTTACTACTACTTTTATTTTTATTTCCTATGACAGTAAAAGCTTGAGTATTACTGGCCTGTCTCACATCGCAACCATGACAGGCGGCAGATGTGGGCCTCCTGGTTTACAGCCCACTCTGTTGCAGCTGTGGGAGACATAAGAGGAATATTTAGCCATACCTATCCATGATATACCTGCGCTGGCACTTATTACACACATACCGGGGTGGTACTTACACATCTGGAACATCCCCTGATGCTCTAGCCTCTTGGAGCCTCTCCTCCAAGAGGTCCCCCTTCCACTGCTTCAGGTCAGCAAAGTAGTGCCTGACCTGCTCACCCATTCAGGGTATGCCAATGGCACTGGTGAGGTCACGGGTGAGACGGTCCCACGCTTCTGCCTTATATTGGGAGCCCTGGGACTGGCCCTACAGCAGTCTCTGTGTATGGTCTTTAACTAGGAGTCCTGCCATTACCTTTGACTCCTGGATGCACCAGCGCTGAGCCCGGAAGCACACTCCTTCTCCCCTTACTGCCATAGTGCCTGCAAGGGGAAGCTGCAACCAGTTATGAGATGTATTCCTGCCTCTTGGGTTTAAGTAGGGCTGATTTCCCACACTTTTTCATGATTGGCCAGTTTTGAAAAGACTGAGATATGGACAAACCTGCTTATCTAAGGCTGGCATTGTTTAAAGTGGTATACCACTGGGCACAAAGAGTTAGCTGGTCTACACATTGCTTACACCTCCTAAGCTGGCCTATGCAATGCTTAGCATTGATTACATTAGACCTTCATTATAATGCCTTTTTGGCATTGTGTTATTATTCATTACACCTTATATGTATGCCTGGTATCCCTGACTGATGTGTACGTACACTCTGTGGGGTCCTTGTGTTTTACTGGGGACTTCAACACTCTATTACAATTACACCTCACTTCTGGGCTTACTGCTGTACTCCATTTCACATATTTATGTTACGTAGTGGGTTATGGCACATATGACTGTATACTGATGCCTTTCACAGGTTCAGTTTGTTTATGCTATGGTGAGGACATGTTCACTACTACCTCATTTTTCTGTGCTTCTGTGATGGCTTGGTGGATAACTACTGGGACTATGGTGTATAGGGTCCTGTGTTCAAGATCTGCATGGCTGTTTATTTTGTTGATGGGCAGAACAAGGGCCGTTGGATACAGAATGATTAAGGCACTTTTGAGCAGTTGTAAGCTGGTTTGCACGATGGTAAGCACTGCTAACCTGCAATTACATTTGCTTACAGAGAGTTAGCTTTAGAATTGCTTAGCCAGTGTAGGCATTGCTTACTGTCATGCAAACAGGCTTAAGGCTGCTTACTATTGCTTACATATGCTTACTACTGCTTATATGTGCTTAGACCTGCTTACTAGTGCCTTATACATTATGACACTGACACCTGACATGTGCATTTACTGCGGTACTCCACTTTATAAATATATGTTATTTAGTGGGTTATGCAACAAAAATATTGGTCATAACGTGCTTTGCCATGTAAATTAAAATGTGCTATAGTGGGACTCGAACCAGGAATGCCTGCTCAGTAGGCAAATGCTCTGACCACTACCCTATTGCTGTGCTGTTTCACTTGCATGTATCTTCCTTGTTATCCTCTTCAGCCTTTTAAGCTGCTTTAACTGTAGCTAAGCGATAGGCACACCAGCGCATCTACAGTTAACTTCAATTGGTTTAAAAAAAAATGGGGTTTCTTCATTTTATTACTACATTCTGTTGCTGTTATACACAAGGGGGACTGCTATTGGGGATATGCAGTCACCTGTGAGCGATCTCACTCATTGCATACCCCTTTCTACTGTTCTACATTGCAGGGGCGTGTTTATTCTGAGAGCTCTGCTCTCAGACATGCCCCCTGCACTCGTTACAAGCTCCGTGTAAGCTTAGGAGCTTGGGCAGTGTGCCTTATTAATATGCATGGTGCGCTGCTGTCCTGCTCCTAAACGGTCACTTTTGTGCAGGACTAAGCTAGTCCTACATGGAAGTTTAGTAAATCCGGGGGTATGAATGCAGATACAGTTATTACTGTAAGGAATACTTCTTACTGATAACATTGCTATTTGTACAGTTTTAATAGCTTTTATTGTTCACAAAATATTTAAATTTGTTTATCTTATGCTTTTAGGTTCCTTTTTCAGAAAATGCTGTGGAATGCAATAATGTGTTTAAGCTGCTAGAGGTGTGACATTTCACACCACAGAGGTGTTACTAAGTGAATGCAATAATATATTTTAGGGTAGCAGTATCTGATGCAAAAAGATGAAACCTATTCCTCTGCAGGCCTAGCTTTCCTGGTGAAGCAAAAGTGAGGTACATGAAGATGTTTTCAACTAATTATATTTAGGTGTTGCTGCAGTATTAAACTACTGTTAGAAACCAATGGCATTTTGCATGATTATGTAGGTAAAATGATATATGAATTAATGTAATTTGTTAAAAATTTATTTACTAAACAACACTGCATTTTATAAGAAATGCAGCTGTCATTCATTTTGATATGAGTAATTAAGAGGCCAACACATGACAGTTTCAGCCATTTACATTCATTGGGCAAATTGCAAGCTGTGGTTGAACTGAGACCCTTTTCTTATTGTTCTTAAGAAATCCTTTGTGAATTTGTCAGAATCTAGTTTACCTTCTTCTGTTTAATGTCTGATTTCTGCAATGTGTAGATCAAGCCTTTTATATCTGGTATAGATCATCCATATGTAGCATTATTTATTACAAAATTTTCATTATTTACTTCTTATATCTGGTGTAGATCCCATACATGACTCAGCCAATTACATTATTGGACAAAAATGAGAAGTAACATAAATGTTCATATGCTAATTACGACTTACACCATTTGCAATTCATAGTACATTTTTTCTGCTTTCCTGCACATGTTCCAGATGTGCTATAAAAATAGAAGCATTACCAAATCTATGAGAGTTGCACTTGGTGAAAATGCTATCTGCTGTGGCAAACTTTGCTATTTCTAGACAAGAGTTGCCTGTCTTTGCTGTGTCAAAACCACTTGTGCCCAGTGGTGCCCACCCAACAAGTAGGCAAAAATACTCATTATAACTTTGCTAATCAAGAAATCCTTGATAGGTTTATGGTGGACAGGGACATTATAAGTTTCGTTCTGGGAATGTTTGACCCCCCCCCCCCCATTGGGACACTGGAGGAATATGTAGACTTCTTATGCTTGTGGTCACAAAAGTATCCTTCACTATACTTGCTATGGGGACTTTCCAGAGTCAGATTGGAGACACTTTGGAGATCTCACAGCCTTCTCCCTCAAGGATACTGAAGGAGTTCCTGGATGTACCTTTGGCACTCATGGATCAGCACTTCTAATTCCCATTGTCACCTCAAGACCAAGCTTAGACTATGGGTGCTTGTTTTGGGATGGCACATTTTCCTGAGGTACTCAGTGTGACAGGTTATACCCATGGCACAATTAGTGCTCCTACTGGTCCACAAGGTAAGTGGTATTGCAGTAGGAAGGGATACCATCCCATCATTTGCCAGGTAGTGTGTGGTGCATGGGGGTGCATCATGAACATATGTGCCCAACAGCCTGGCAGTGAACATGATTCTTGTATCTGCCAAACTAGCTCACTTTACTGCTTTATCCTGCATAGTGGGATGTCCAGTGGTCCTCTTGTTGGTAAGATGGAATTTTTTTTTTCTTTTGTGCAAATAGGTATTCATGATAAACATAGATGCTCTACATTAATCTTTATTTTCTTATTTTGTCTCTCCCTCATCACTCTCTCTCTCTCTCTTTTTTTTAAAGGAGATGCTGAATATCCATTGGAGCCATGGCTCATGACTCCAGTGAGAAATCCATCTGGAGCAATAGACAGGAAATATAACACACCCCTGTCCCAGACCTTTATTGTGATTGACAGAGTGTTTGGCCTCCTGAAGAAACGAATCTGGGGGTGCCCTTCAATATGACCCAGCTACTGTGTTTAGGCTGTTCACTGCCTTTTGTATTCTGCCTAATATGATCATGCATTGGTCTGGTGGTGAAGTAACCTGTGCTATCACTGCAGCTCTCAGTTCTGGTCCCATTTTGACTAAGGATGCCAGCCGACATCAGTAGTAAAGGAACCCATGCAGCAGGATCGTGCTTGTCACGCATCTGTACAAGTTAAGGGGTTGTGTCTCATCCAGAACTAGAGAACAGGACATTCAGGTTAGTATTTCCTTTTTAGGTAAAAACAAACAGAGTAAAAATGATGTATGCAGTGATACCTGTGGGCTATGCTGAGTTGCGTATGGTCTACTGTCACTATTCATCTGACATTCCCTGTCATTTTAAAATAATATATATATATATATATATATATATATATATATATATATTTTATTACTAGCTGTTTGCTAAGCACTGATTCCTGTGCAGTAATGCTGAAAGACATCAGCTCAATAAACAAATCAGTAGTCGCACATGCCGTATTTAAAAACTTTTTGGTTTAATTATTTATTTACTATGCAATGTAAAGCAATACTGGCAACTGTGGCAAATTTAAGTTCCAGTTGGAGTTTCTGTATAAAGAATTCTGTTGCACTGCACATCAGATTTCTTTCTTACTGTCATTGAAAAATAATTATGACTTCAGAAACTGTCTTCATTTGTGCAGTTATGAGGTTGTATTGGCAACCGTTAAGTGTACATAGCAGAATGATCATCTCAATGTGCTATTTCTGCATGATATAGCAGACCTAGAAATGTTTCCACATTGCTATTATGATTTCTTATGTATCTGTAGGCAAATGGAGGAGTAATGCTTTTATCATTACTTTTTGGCCCACTGTTCATTTATGAACTTTAGAAATGTACATAGACTTCCCTCTTCCCCACAGTTCAGTTGCATTTAAGCAGAAATTAAAATTATTGTAATTTCAGAGTACGGTGAAAGTAATAGCTGTAAAGGGAATACTTGCACATATATACAGCCCACACCAAACAAAACCTTATTTCAACTAAACATACATATTTAAAAATGAATGCATTTCACAGTAGCTCCAGATCAAATGAGTCATGTCCTGTTGATAGGCCTGGTGATAATGCAACTGATCTGGAGGATAAAATAGAATGAGAACTACAAGGTGAGTCAGTGCAATGGTGTGAGCTAGAAGAGAAAGGTGATTGTCCTATCACTGGCCTGACACTGCTACATGACCATGACCTGGAATGTGAGGTTCTCCTAGGTGTAGATGACCATTGACATGGCCTGTGAGAAATGTATTGTGATTGCTCACTGTGAGTACTTACACTCATTGCTGTCTGAGAACTAATGTTATTATCATTTGATCTACCCCCATGTGTTCGGGTAGTACTTTATTCCCTTCCTCTCATTAAACTGAGTTCAGATTGAGTCTGGCCTTAACCAGTGTAGGAATGGAAGCTGCAACTGATCCTTGATGTACCACTCATCTACCCATCAGTGATACCATGGCATTATCCCTGCTATTTGCTAATTCAAAGTAGTGTTGGAAATCTTCACACATACCCTGTAGGAATTTCACCATTTTTAGCTGCCTCTGTTACAGTGGTTTGAGTCCTAACTATGCGATGACACATTTCCTGTTGTGCAGCCAATGCTTTATGTATTTCCTTATGTAGTTCAAATAATTTCTGTGTTTGGCACCTCCTTGTAATGTTGTCACTGTGGGCAATGTGGTCCCAGACTGCCTGTCTTCATCCTAAATTGTTCCTCTGGGTATGGAGAAACTGTTGTAGAAGTGCAGGTTTGTTCCTGCTGTACAAGCATGAGTGGAATGTTAGCCTTTGACTTTGTGATGCAGCGCCACTTTCTGCAGCATTACTAACATGTTGTGAGGTGAGACAGCCTGCCACTAGACATGGAGACTGTCTGCTACATCCCTCAGGTTGCCTCAGAAATACATCATTATCATCAGCAACGTCCATTCAACTGCTAGCTTCATCCATATTTATTGATACAGTTGAACTGCTTGTTTCTGATGCTGACTCTGTAAAATAAATTATTACAACTCATTAATAATACTGCAACAGCATATGGTATAGCATGCTTACAAGGGGGATTGGGACACTTACTATGTAGTCTGCCTTCCTTTTTATTAGCTGCTGATGTACAAGGCCGACCTAATTATAATGAATTGTGATGTGTTTAATTACAGCACTGCTTGTCACCATTCAATTCTAAATATTTAAAAGGTGTAAATTTAAACCACCCTTCAGGAGCCAATAAATGCAGATGCTGCTGCAGACTTTGGTTTGATGGAACAGTATTCATGCCATCTCTAATTATTTTGGTTGCAAACCCTTCTGTATCATAGTTATCCATATGGATGGGCAGAAGGCATTCATCACTTAGTGTTAAGTTAATAATATTTGGAGCCCCCCCCCCCCCATTGTGGTCCTGGAAATAGCATTCTGTCTTGCTTCCAGCGTGTCCTACAATATCATTGACCTTTTCTTAGACTGTGCCAGAGATCTACTTCACCCTCCAACTGCAGTGATTTTATCAAGTACTTTGCTCTATGCTTTGCTCCTTTCAGCTTGCTTGGGCCCCCTTTACCAAAAAGAAGTTTCCCATATGCCCTAAGTGTTGCCATGTGTACACTTTTCATCATGGCTAAAGTTATCACGTCTATGCCTGGATCCCTGATTCTCCATCTGTACTACACAGGAAAAAAAAAAGATAAAATAAATAAAAGGGCTACAGCCAGACACTTGTCACACCACTGTCTGGATGAAATCAGCAGTTAAACTACAAACCACTTGTGTGCTAATCCTGCCTCCAACAGAAGTAAATAAATAAGCAAACAGAAATGTTATGCAAACTGCACAACTTCAGTTTATTCAATACTGAATGAAAGTAACTACACCAAAACCAAACTGCAGTACTGTTTGCCCTTGGCATGCATTCCTCCCTCACTGACTATTCCCTCCAGTACAACTCTTTTGAGTGTATACCTTTAACTCCTAGTGGGTGTGGCCTGAGCCTTTAAAAATGAAGTTATCATCTTACAATTCTAACAAATACTCATTGACAGAGGTCAAATATCAATATAATTGTGTTTGCCATCATGTATGCTTCAAGATAAAATATTCTGATACCTCACATGAAGCATGGTTTTGGAATTATTAATGCAAGTATGAACAAGTAATATTTGATGCCTAGAGGAGCAGTAGGAGGTAACTGCAGATGCACCTGGAGGCATCACTCGGATGTAATAAAACACCAACTTCATTAAACACATGTATTTCTGTCTTCTGCACAAGATAAATTCTAAACTGTGGTAACCAATTGCTACATGCATGCACAATCAGAAACTTCTGTAATGATCTGCTGACCATTTATTATAATTTAAATGAACAACACCACATGTGAAGCAACTGCAAGAGCTTGACCGTAATTACCAGTCATGCAATTGTATCAATAAATACACACTACAATTCAAAATTTATTGCAGGTGACCATTACACCATTGTGATAGTAAATGTTACTTTGCCTGTTACTAATTATTAATTAATTTATGAAAATTTTTCTTACTTTTTGATGTCTGTGGTATCCTAACAAATTTGCCAAATATCTCAGCTATTGGCAAGTCACTATGACACAGCTCACTTATTTGTGGTGTAAATTCAGGCTGATTTACACTTTTAGTATGCAAATTAAACAAATTTATATGCAAGTCTATGAATCAAAGTAGTACACAAACGTGTTATGAGGTACACTGGCATATTTCTGATTTTCGCCAATTCTGAACACGTATCCCACAGCACATGAACATATCTGAAACTGGAATAGATGAACTGCAGATATTTACAAACTCTGTAACAGTTCACAGCGATGCCAAGCTATTTGTAGAGTCATGTTGCTTGACCTAAAGTAGCCAATATAAAAATATACATGTAAAATTCAAAATGGAGTCATCCGATTTTGAGTTTGAAAGCAATGTGAAGTTTAATCCCTACCCATCCAACACTGTCACACCCTAACATGTGATACATATAAAGTCCTAGAAATAATGTTTCAAATTACTATTGATATTTCTTTCTCTGCTAGGTTTTTGTCAAAAAGAAACCCTGTATATATATATATATATATATATATATATATATATATATATATATATATATATATATATATATATATATATATCAAAAACTCCAAAGATGAAGCACAGTAGGGGCACACAGAGAAAACAAAGCTCTTATGCCAAACCAAAATAGTTTATTAATGCACACTTCACAATGCAGAAAAACAGCCAATAATGTTAGGAACTAAACGCATTAACTTAATCACCACGTTTTTCATCCCCATTGTACTGGGACTTCATCAGGTCACAAATAAAATACAAATAGCTGTGCTTAAATACTCTAAATGAGATGCATTAAGCAACTAGCAAGTTTTGCTTAAAGCAACAAACTAAATTCCCTATTAGAAACATTCTAGTATATACACTTAACAAACAAACTAAAATATCACAAGAATAAGAACATATTCACAGTTCGAATACCAAAGCAATTTTAAATACTTAAAACATATTATAAAATCTAAAGGCTCTATATTTAAATGTACTCTATAAGTAAAAGTTTAAAATAATAAGATATCCACAATATCTATGTGAATAACTTATATGAAAAATCAAGACATAATCATAAAGTACATCTTAAATATGCACTATCTGCTGTAGTGCTTTGTTGAAAGGGTAACAAGTTTCAAATTAATTATTATAAAACAAATATATACCCATTACTACTAAAGCCTGGCTGCTCTTAGTTTAAGAACTGGTACCAAGGATATATTTTCATTCATTCCAGGGCTTTCATTAGCCTGTAAGGCTAACTGTCAATATATTTCTCTATATTCTGTGGGTGCCTTCTGTGCGGAGTCTGCATGTCCTCCCTGTGGTCGAGTGGGTTTTCTCCGGGTGCTCCGGTTTCCTCCCGCATCCCAAAGACATGCTGTAGGTGGATTGGACACTCTAAATTGGCCATAGGTGTGAGTGTGTGCATGTGTGTGCCTTCTGTGGAAGGTTGGGCGCCGGGCTGGCAACTTGACACTGTAAAACTCCACTGCCAATCATGAGCGAACAGGTGATCCGCTGTGGTGACCCCTAACTGGGAAAAAGCCAAAAGAAGAAGAAAGAAGATTCTATGGTCTCCTCCCACGGGCCTCCTCTTTTATTTATAGTTACAAAATTCATAGCAAAAAAAGCAAATCTTGCTAGCTTACAACTTAAAGTATGTTTAAATAAGGCATTGCTCTGTATTTTTGTTCTTAAACTGTACTGATGCACGCATATATGCTTCTTCAATGTCCTTTCAGTTTCTCCAGCATAGAATCCCTGGCAGGCCCCACAAGTAAACAAGTACGCTAAGCTCATGCCTTCACAATTATAAAATTGATTTGCTTTTAGTAACACATCTCTACTAGGGATATATACGCTATCTGTATTGCTAATAAATACACATTGCGGGCATCTTCCACATCTATAAGAGCCCATTTTTCTCATTCCTTTTACCACTCCTTTATCATTTCTCTTATGTAATTCATATATTTCTTTCAAATTCCTTCCTTCCTTCCTTTCTTTTTTTTTTATCGAATTTCTTTTTATTAAATATTTGTTCACAAAATATGCAGAAAAAGATAACCAGACATATACATGTGGTACAGTTGACGTTACAGAGTGCATAACATAAGCATGTAATAATAGTTATTGTCCACTTTACTCATTAAAATTCAAATTAAGTAGAACTACCATTTGTGTTACTATGAGGATATGGTTATATTATAAGTTAGTCCAAAAGCTTTTATCATATAGCAGTTCTCTTGTACATTATTTTACAGCTGCGAGCAATATTAGAGGTACCTCAACCTATATAATGATAAAAATCTACTCTACTAAACCTTATATACATATATATACAATTATCTCACCTTAATTATTGTGGTTACTAATCTCAACAAAGTGATGTGTTTACTATCCTTATATACTTAGTATTTAACATGCTGTTTATGACAGAATATCAATTAATGCTTTGCAGTACCTTTGATAGCAGGTTTGGTTCTTCTGACTTTTTGTATAAGCTACTTGGCTAATATGTGTTTTTTCGCCATGTTTTTGTATTTTGACCAGGTTAGTCTTGACCTGTCTATCCAGTTTATTTGCTATGTAAGCTTTTAATAGGGTGCATAGTGTTATTATAATATGTTTAGAGAAATTATTATTATTGCATTTCAGTATATGCAGTAGAGCTGTTTCCCATGACAATGTGATTTTGAATACCCTGATTTCCCTAAAAGGAATCTAAGTGAGCAGCATAGTTTATCGACTGTTTTGCAGCTCCAAAAGATGTGGAGGATATCTGCCTCTTTGTTAGGACAGAAGGAGCAACAGGGTGACTTGGATGGTTTGAATTTGTTAAGGTGGACAGGTGTATGGCAGGCATTGTTGAAGAGCATGATCTGTGTGTATATTAACTTTTTGTATGATGTCAGTTTCTAATAGATAACTCCTTTTGATTGTCTGTTATGGTGTTTACTTTTCTTTCCCAAAACTTTGAATAGAGAATAGTACGTTGATATTTAATATTTGCTATTACTTTATATGTATTTAATATAATTTTTGTTTTACTTAAGAGCAATTTTAGAACTTGTTGTGCTAACTTGACATTTTGCTAAACTACATTGATATCTTTGGTTATAGTACTTAATAGGTATAAGATTTGTTTAATTATCAGGTTATATTTATTGCTAGCTTTAAGTAGTTTCATGATATTTTCCATTGGAACTTTTTTTAATTGGTAAAAATCCCATACTGTATAATGTTTTACTAAAAGGTATTTATCTAGCTTTATCAAAGTGTTTGCTAGTTTCATATCTGGGTTGTTATTTATTGGTTGAAAAAGCGTAATTGTCTCTTTTAAATTTATTGATATCAGTAGCTTCTTGAAAATTTCACAGTTGTTTATTAAAATTGGGTGATTTTTTATTGTCTTAAGAGTTTCTTGTTTTAAGAAGGGAATTGTTTTTGGATTAACTTTATAAGTCATAATATCTTGGTGAAATAATTTAATCCGTAATGGGTATCATTCATTTCCTATTGGGTCATGATTTGCTAACTGCATGATGTGACTTGCATTAATAATTTCATAGTACAATTGAAAATCAGGAAGGTCTAGGCCTCCTTTTTCTTTTGTGGGTATTAGCTTATTATAGCTAATTCTTGTACTTTTTGGGTACCATATGAACTTTGCCAGTCAAACTTTTATCTTGTTGAATAAGGTAACTGGAATGTTCATGAAAATGTCATTCAGATGATATAAAATCTTAGGCAATATGTTAATTTTTATAACTGATGCTTTTGATAAGGTAGATAGTTTAAGCTTTTCCCACCTACTAATGTTACAATCTATATTTGACCAAGTTTTATTAATATTAAAATTGAACAGATCTGCTTGTGTATGGCTAAAATTTATACCTAGATACTTCAAGGTATATTGCACTTTAACATTAGTTAATGGAAAGTAAAATTCCTTATGTCCCAGTGGGTTCATTGGATAAATGATTGACTTCTTAGGATTAATTTCATAGTTGGATACCATGGGAAATTTATCTATGGACAATAGGATTCTATTTAAATCAATATCGGGATATTGAAAGTAAATATTGAGATCATCTGGAAAAGCTGTGCATTTTACTTGAGTGTTTGATACAGAAATAAGATGATTGTATGTTTTCTGGGTAATTTGCAGTAGTAATGCTTCTATAAAAAATTAAACAGGTTTGGTGAGAGTGGGCATCTCTGTCTGGTTCCATTTACTATTTGTATTGGGTTAGAGTTGTAGTTGCTTTAGTACATAATGTTTTAATCATTTTTATGCATTCATTTGGGAGTCCAAATTGGTAGAGTACAAAGTCGAGGAATTTTGATTGACTGTGTCAAAGGCTTTTTTGCATCTGCATATGTAAGGGATTTGTAAATTCCTTCTTTTTTTATGCACGGATTTTATAGGTTGCCCAAAAATCTTTGGTTCATCACAGAAATTCTTAAATAATTCCCAGTATTTCCCTATTATTTCTTTTATTTTAGAAGTATTTCTATTATTAAAGTATAATCTGAATGCCTCTCCAAAATCCTCATTGGGTCTATCATCTTTTTCTCTCATGGGAGTAGTGTGATCTGTGTTTACTGTACGTTTCCCTTTTCTACCCAGTATAGGAGAATATTTGTCTTTTCTGCCCCTTACTACTTCCTTAAAGACCTACTCAATCATCCAGGTAGGATACTTTCTTTCCAAGAACATATTCTTAATAATATCACATTCTATCAGTAAATCATTATCCTCTGATACCATTCTGGATGCTCTTATCAATTGACCTTTTATGATATTATGTTTCTGTTTGTAAGGATGAGCGCTGGTGTAATACAAATACAAATATGAGAAGGTCTCTTTTCTATACAAAGCAGATTTGAATTTTTGCTTCTCCGTTAACCCATGTACAGTTCAATCCAAGTAATCACTTTTCCAGTACTTGTTTTGTAGGTACATTTTAAAACATTAATAGACTGCTGCAAATAATTTACAAATTCTGTAAGCATGTCCATAGTGCCTTTCCAAAAAATGACTATATTGTCTAAAAATCTCTTATATAAACTCCAGTATTTAGCATAACAAGAAGAAAAAACATATTTACTTTCCCAGATATGCAAAATAATATTGGCATAGATGGGGGCACAACTGGCCCCCATAGCTACACCATTAACTTGTTTATAAAATTCTCCCCTGAATGCAACATAATTATTATTTAATACTAAGTCCATGCACTCAAAAAGCATTCTATATTCATTTTTGTTTTTCCTACCTACCTATCTCATGGATGGCTTTATTAAACCATTTGAGACCTATAGCATGGAGAATGCTAGAAAAAAGTTCCATGACATCAATAGTCACATATATAATTTTGCCATTATATATGTCATCTTTAACTTCCCTAGGGAAATCCCAGGAATCTTTTAGACATCTTTCTTGACCCACTTTATAGATCGTCAGCTTTTTATCAATGTATACGGCTAATGAGTGGGTTTTGCATCCATTGGTGGTAACTAAAGGTCTCATGGGGGAATCATCCACATTTTTATAGACTTTTGGAATTTCAAAAATGAGGGGTATAATAGGGTTGTCTGTTTTCAAAAAATTATACGTATCTATATTTAACATCCCCTCAATCAACATGTCATATAATACACTCTCTCTTTTAGCTTAGGCAATATTTACTTCATTTCTAGATACTCCCATATATTTACCAGGGCCCTCTAATAATTCCATCAACTTGGCTGTATACATAATGTGGTCCATTATAATAGTCCCTTTTGCTTGCTCAAATGTGTTCAGGAATTAAAGCAAAACAATGGAGTGGATGAACTGGAAGTGATTATTGGTTCAAATAGGAGACCTTGTTAGAATGAACAGTATGCAAGCCATTCTTCACTGGATTCCTTACCTAGAATTTTTCACTAACCATCAAAGGAAATGACAGTTGATCGACAAGACCACTACCAATGGCAAGGAGCGAGACCTAAAGAGAAAGAAAAATTAAATATAAGTAATAAAGGTGACTTTATTCCTACTTCTAATAATGTTGAGTCTAGCAAGAACAATGTAAATGAAGAAACAATAAACAGGCATAAGAATACTAACTGGATGGTCTGGTTACACAACAGTAATTTTAGTTTTAATAGTAAACACGATGATGGTTCTAATTGTAAAACGTATAAAGAGAATTTAGATGTATTACAACATTGTTTATACAAGTATAAATAGTTACAAATTGATAATTGGTACTTGCTGGAATGTATGCAAGCCAAGATAGTCCCTAAAGGACTTAGGGTATATAAATACCGCAATAAGGTTTTAGAAGGCTCTATATTTCATAAAGAGTTATGAGAGATGTTTGATAAATATGGTTTTTCGATAATGAAACTGATTATGAAATACGATAAAATTGAAATGGAAAAGATCTTAGCAGAGGTTGACAATGTCAACAAATTGATAGTGGGTGATCTTTTGTTTACAGTAGAAGAGGAAAAAACAGATATTATAATATCAAACACAAAATTGAAGACAAGATAGGGTATTTAATAAATAGATAAAATACAACGTTTAATAGAGACATACAAGAATACAAGGAATGTGTACGCCATCCAAGACCTAAATACAATGGGTTAGCCAAAAAAAGTATTTTTGAGAGAGAAGGGCCTAAGCAAATTAATTATTACAAGAAGTTCTATAATAAGAGATTAAAGACTTTAGATGAATTTAACAAAGATTTTAACTATGATAAAGATGACTGAACAGAAGAAAGGATCCCTTTAGAGCTGTCCCCTTTAAGGAGATCAGAAAGAATAAAAAACAGATTTCTAAATGCCCCACAACATTACAGGGTGAAGTAATACGTGTAATAGAGAAGCATAATGATGATATTACTATTTCTGATAGCAAAAACCTAATTGTATAAATACAATTAGTGAATATGTGTTTGAATGGAAAGGTTATAAGATTTTTAACTATAGCAACAGTGAGAATAATACAAACTACTTCCTTCTATTTAAGAAAGATTTTAAGTTTGGGCCCAATCAAAAATGGATATTAATCAGCTTATTATTGATTTAAAATTGTTTATTAGAAAAAAATAAATCTTATTGTCAAAGGATTATAATAGTAATATGTCACAAAGTACTGTGCTTAGGAGGTAAAGTATATATGACCCTCCCCTCCACCTCCACTTGAAAAGTTATAAACTATAATGGAAAAGTAGCTAAAAAATAATATAAAACACAATAAATCCAGATCAATTTGACTATAGAGGAGTGAGGGTTACTGCACTCTATTTAGAAGTATGAGAACATCAGAATACTCAGGCAAGATAAAGGTGGAAGAAAGGTAATGGTTCTAATTCTGATTAATGCATCCATCACCATACATTCCTCATTCTGATTCTGACTCTTCAAATGATGACTGCATCTGCAAAGGCATGAGCAGCACTCCTGGCTGGTCTGAGGTAAAGGTTTTAGTAATGCTCTGCCGTTTTCAGACTTATACTTGGAGAAGAGTCAAGCTTGCACTTGTCACAGTATGTGAAAGAAAACTAATATCTGGCAGGAGATGGGTGACCACCTGTCAACCCTAAAAGGTATATCCTACTATGGTCAGCTGTGCTGTCACAGGTAAGATGATTTGCAGAAGCATATTGCTGACCAGCTGGCTGTGTGGGTTGACCAAATTATGGTGAGAACACCAGAGTTCTATAGTAGATATTTTTTTTAAATTCCTGTATAGTTAACTAGATAGATAGATTGATAGATTAAAAATACTAAAGGGGTTAAAAAATTGCAAAAGTACATGTTCTTCCACATTTCATATTTATTTACTATCCTACACAATTTGATAGAATATGTTAATTACTGTATTGTAATAATACAAAAGTATATGCATACAACAGTTAAAATGAGAAAGAAAAAGAGAAATAAGAAATGCTCACACGGAGTACAAAGCATATGTGCATATGTGGAATACATTCATATACAGATAAACAAAGTTATCTTCTCTCTTTTCTTTATAGCTTTTTAGCCAACAGCAGAAGTGATTAATGCAACATCTAGCTGAGTCTTCTGGTAAGTATAACAGGTGTCCAAAAGGTACCGATACAATATATGTGATGAGGGTGCAAACAACAAAACAAGAATGCTAAACAAAAAAAATAATAAAATGCACCCAAATGATAACACAGAAAAAGGGTTTGGTTAAGGGTCAGGCCATACAGGTAGTAAGAATGACCTCCCAGTTTGAGATGTTAGAGCAGAATTATTCAAAGTAGTAGAAATGTTTTCTGAGAGAGGTTATCTGAGGAGAATGGTGGAGGACATTATTTATGATATTTACAAGGAAGGGAAGGTAGGTACATTCCACTTTTGGGTGTGGGGCTCCACAATAATAATAATAACAATAGTAAAAATGTTGATGTGTCCAAAAATATGAGAAGGCATGCATTATTCAATATAACCACGTGTCCAAGGAAATAAAAGATATTATAAGGTTGATCCAGAGGTAAATTGGATTATAGGGAATGAGCCATCATTTATTTCAAAAACAGTGCTAATATTAAGACTCTTGGAAAACGAAACTAATGGACATGGTCATGGTGGGATAGGTATCAAGCCCTGTGGCTCCTGTCATCAGTGTGCATATGTCAACAAGAGTGAGGAAATCACTTTAGAAAATAGACTGCAAAGTAGAATCATGTTCAAGAGAGTTAATTGTTGTTTTGTAAAAATAGTATACTTGGCTAAGTGTAAAAGTTGTGCAGGGATTTACACTGGAAAAAAAGAGCGCATATTGAGAAATAGGATTTATGAGTACCTATATGAGATTAAGCACAAAAAAGAGACAGATGCTCTGTATCAACATTGTCTTAGTTGTAAAGATTTTAGAAAATTTACTTTTGGTATTTTTGAGCAGATTACAACAAGCCCTAGGGCTGGTGATTGGAAGAACTTGTTAAATAAGAGTTAAATGCAGAAGTTAAATGCAGAAGCAGCTGAGGATGGCCACTACATTTCTGCCCAGTTTAAATGATTCTATGTCTATAGCTCCTGTATTAAAAGAAAAAGAGGACGGGTTATAATGGGGGTAATATATCTGGGAGCAGCATTGGAAAAATACGGTTTGGCTTCATTAAATCTCTTACGTCTCACCATCATCTCATTCTTTTTAAGAGATTTATATGCATTTACTAATCAAGGAACTGCTGATGGTGAATATATTTTGGTTATGTTAGATGTTGTCTCCCTCTTTACAGTTATACCCAACACATTGGGTATAGACTTTATGAGAAAATTACTGACAAAAGTTAGCACATATAATGCCACAGAGATTATAGTTATACAAAAATTGATAGCCCTGGTACTCTATAACAACATTTTCATTTTTAATGATAACATCTACTGGCAGAAAAATGGAGTAGCAATGGGCAGCTCTTGTTCAAACAGCTACGCCAATATAGTTATGGTCACATGGGAGACAGATTACATTTTTAATAGTATATATGCACCGTACATCCATTTCTATAGAAGATTTGTAGACGATTGTTTCTTTCTATGGAAAGGCACCTTAGATGGACTGAAGCTCTTTATTGAATACCTGAACAAAACCACTGACTTTTTAAAATTTACTTTTAATTATTCTTATACAGGAATTAATTTCCTGGATGTCTATATCTATAAGGACATATTAGGTAACCTTAGTACCAGAATGTATAGGAAGGAATGCAGGGTTAACAACCTTCTTTCTAGACAAAGTATGCACCCAGAATTTGTTTTTGACAATGTTGCACGTAACCAATTTTTTAGAGCATCAAGACTCACTGTAGACCCGATTGAGTACGAACAAATGATGCATACTACCAACTTGGAGTTAAAGGACCGGGGGTATCATACCTATAATATCAACAAGAATGAGATGATGGTGAGACGTAAGAGATTTAATGAAGCCAAACCGTATTTTTCCAATGCTGCTCCCAGATATAATAAAAGCAAGGAACCCAAGCTCAGTCTCTGCCTTACCTATGCTAGAGATATCAAGCACTATACAGACATTATTAATAGAAACTGGCAGGTATTGGTTACTGAACCCACAATTTCCTCTTTAATTGGTGCTAGACCCCAGTATACATTCAAGAACAAAAATAACTTGTTTAGCAGATTATGTGGGGTAAGAACAGAGAAACCTACCATTGAGTTTAAAGGCACACGACCTTGTGGTCACTGTCCACAGTGCCCACACATAGATACTTCTATAATATTTCATCACCCTGACACAACAAGAACATTTGATATCAGGGTAAGTGCCACTTGTGAGACCATACATGTTGTTTATCTGGCTGAGTGCCAACAATGTCATTGCTTCTATATAGGCAAGACAGACAGAACTCTTAGAGAGAGAATGAGAGAGCACCTATATCACATTAGAAAGAGGTCTAGAATCAATGCTCTGGCAAAACATATTAGCACCATGGGTGAACATCATAAATTTACTTTCAGAGTTCTATCTGTTATCTATGAGTATAATAGAGGGGGTGATGTGAGAGTTAAAACCGAAGAGACAGAAGCAAAATGGATAGTTAGACTGAGATCCCATATAGGACATGGTCTCAATGAATGTGTTCCTATCAAGCCCATATTACGTAACAGACCACTAAATAGGAGATGTACTTTTTAGGCACTAGAGTTTTATTTAAGCTATGTTTTAATAGTAGTACTCATATTTATATTTATATATATATATATAATTCATCTGTTTCTACATTTTTATTTGTATTTGTATTTGTTATTTGTATTTAGTTATTTGTTTATATTATATTAGTATAAAATGAGTTCTGTCTCTTTAAAAGTTTCAGTCATGTGATCAATTAATGCATGTATAAAGGTGTGTTTTTAGATGAAATGGTTACACCTGATGAGGCTATGTGAAAGCGCTTGTGTCCTCCATTAAACTGGTACCTGATTTATCTTCTGTGGACTTTATTTATATCCTTGGATATATTATCAGCCTGGATTTATTGCCTCTTGACTTCAGGGGGCTGCTTGCTTATGCTTTTATAACAATTGTTCTTTTGGCTCTGTTTTTATCAATTGGTACTGTAAATTGTTATGCTTAATGTTGTTATATGTATAATCACATAGCACCAGTAAGCAAATACAGATATATTGAAAGTGGACAGTAGGGAAAAGAGGGTGGGGATGGGAGTAAGTAAAGTATTCAGCAAACATAGAGATACAGTGAATCTGGAGAATAGGAAGAGAGAGGGTGAGGATGGGAGTAAGTAGAGTATTCAGTAAACATAGAAATATAGTGAATCTGGAGAATAGGAAGAGAGAGGGTGAGGATGAGAGTAAGTAAAGTATTCAGTAAACAGAGACATAGTGAAAGTAGACAGTAGGGAAGAGAGGGTGAGGATGGGAGTAAGTAAAGTATTCAGTAAACATAGAAATATAGTAAATCTGGAGAACAGGAAGAGAGAGGGTGAGGAGGGAAGAAATAGCTTCAGCCTGCTTAGGAGCCGTGTCATAACCAGTTGTCATTTAGGTGGGACTTCAGCAGTTTTTTGAAGTGTGTTAAGTTTTCTGTGTTTAGTATGTTTGGGGGGTGGAGTTCCATGATTTAGTTACTTAGTTAGAATATAGTGTGTCTCCAAAGCTGGTTCTGGATTTTGTAACTTTGAGTAGTAATTTTTTAGAGGATCATAGAGTCCTGCTATTGAGGTGGGTTTGTACTAGGTCCTGTAAGGATGGACATTTCTCGGGTAGGTAAACTATGTAATGGGCTATGGTAAGTTGGTTTATGGTTACTAGGTTGGGCAGCTCTAGCCATTTGAGTTGTTTCAGAACAGGACAATGGTGTGTAATGTGGGGCAGGTTAGCAGCAAATCTGGTTATCTTATGATAGCATGATTCAACCTTGCTTAAGTCTGCTTTTTGAGGTTAGTAAATATAGGGAAGGCATAGAGTAAAGTGGATAGTAGGTGGGTACTGGCAATAACTTGTCTGGAAGAGTTTGTTAAGAAAGATTTTATTCTGTAAAGGGAACCTAATTTACACATTTTTGATGGCATGAGATATATGTTTGTCAAATTTTAACTTATCATCTAGAATGATACCTAGTATCTTGGTTTCTGAGGTGGGTTCTGTTAGAGTGTGATTGGATGAGGTGATTGTAAAGTCATGTGGGGGGAGTTTGTTTTGTGACATTGGTTAGAGAACAGCATTAGTTTGGTTTTGTTGGAATTTAGGATGAGCTGGTATTTTTCTAAGAAAGGCTCAATGGCAGTAAAAGATTTTTGAGTATTGTCTTGTAGTTGTTTTAGGGTAGGTGTGGTGCAGATGACAGTGGAGTCATCTGCATAATGTATGATGGAAGCTAGGTTAGTAGCTTTGTGTAGGTTATTGGCAGAACTGTGAAGAGTGGAGGCCCAAGAATTAAGCCTTGTGGAATACCTAGTGTAATGGGAAGTGGGGAGGAGAGGTCATCTTTCCAGTTGACTGATTGATAATTGTCAGATAGGTAATTATGAAACCAAATGATAGTGTTTTTAGATGTGTCAAGTGATGCTAGCGCATGTAGGAGTTGTTCATGGGACAATGTGTCAAATGCCTTTGACATGTCGAGAAATATTGAGGCAACCATTTGGCCATTGTTTTTTAGGTGATTAACAGTAATGGTAAATTTGAGGAGTGCCATGGTGGTACTTCAGCCTGGTTGAAATCTATGTTATGCATGGGAAAGGAGCTTATTAGATAATAGGTGTTGCATCAGTTGAGAATGGATGCACTTTTCTAAGATTTTAGAAAGAGGGGATAGTATAGATATTGGCCTATAGTTAGATAGTTCTAGTGAGGAGCCTCCTTTTTGGAGTGAGATTACGTAGGAGGTTTGTTAGATTTTAGGTACAAACTGTACAGTGATAGCTCTTGATCAGTATTGAAACTGGATAGCAGATAACATTGGCTGCTAATTTGAGGTAGTCATTCAGCATTTTGTTAGTGGCAAGGGTTGTGTGTTTCAGTTGGCTTAGCAATTTCTTTATTGCACTTGTTTCAATGGGTCTAAGAGATAGTGAAGTAGGTGAATCTGTAATAGTAGGTACAGTAATTTCTTGCAGGCTACTTTTGTTTTTTATGAGTGAGAGGATGGAGTTTATGAAAAATTAGTTAAAGTGGGATGCTATACTTTCTTCTGTGTTTTTTATATTCAGGGATGGGGTGGGTGTGTGGCCTGGATGGACAAGCTGAGTGACTGAAGCCCAGAACTTTTATGGGTTGTTTTTATGTTTGGACTGAATGTTGTATAGTACAGTTTTTTATCAGCTCTGATTTGCTTTTTGAAGACATTTCATAGGCGGCGGTAGTTGTCTATGGAAGGTTTTGATTTGTTGGTTATAAGTTGATACCAGAGTTTATCTCTTTGTTTTAGTAACTGTTTGGTTTCTTTAGAGAGCCATGGGCAGTGATTAGTTTTTGTTCTTATGTTTCTTATGGGGACAAGTGTGTTTAAAACATTAAGAAATATGTTATTGAAATAATTGACTGCTTCATCTAGTAAGAGGTATTTTAATGGGGACCTGTTACAGTTCAGTAGTGTTTGTTTAAAGGAGTCTATGGAGAAATGCTTTATATTACGTATTTGTTTATACAATTTTGGTTTTGTCAGTGAACTATAGTGTCTTCGAAAGAAGGTTAGTAGGTGGTCACTTAGGCTGTCAGGTAGACAGCCTGAAAGGTGGGTTAGAGAGGGTTTGTTAGTCAGGTTCCAATCGAGATTGGATTGTTTGTTTCTGGTTTTGTCAATTCTAGTGAGTGCATGACTCAATTGGGTGAAACCATGTAGGGTGATATGATTTGAGGGGTTATCTGATGAGTAGGTTTGCCAATCAGTATTGAAATCACCAAATAGTATAGCTTCTTGGGTAAATGTGGCTAAGGCCCATGAGAAAAAGTTTTCTATTGTGGAGGGGTTGTTATTTGGTGGTATGTATACAGCTAGTAAGATGATATGTTTGCTGTTATTGATTTTTAGATGTGATGCTAAGAGGTGTGTGTTATCTGTATCTGGGATGTTTACCTGCAGTTTTTCAAAATTAAGAGAGTCTTTATAATAATTGCTACTCCTCCACTTCATTTTGTTTTTCTGTCTTGTCTGAGAATATTGTAGCTAGGGGAAATGATTTAATTATTTCTTATGTGGGGTTTAAGCCAGGTTTCTGTTAGTATGGCAATATCGGGATTATTTAGTGACAGGATGGCATGGTGTTCATGTATTTTGTTTAAGAGACTCTGAGGTTTATATTTATGAGGAAGATGTCAGCGTTCTTTTGGATATGTTGAATAGTAGAGGTGAGGTTTGATTTATTGCTGGTTTGGGGGAATTGTTTGTGATGGCTGTGTTTTGTTAGGTGAGAGTGTATATCTCCACATACATGAAGATTATTTTTTTCTTGTACTTGGAAGGAAAGCTTTAGGGGTATAGATGGATGTTTTATTAATGAAGGGTTAGCATGGTGGAGGTATCTATATGGGAAGGGTTCAATACTTGTGGAGTTGTAGATGTGGAGTGCTATGTCGAAGTGAGACAGGTCAGATAGAGGTGGTTTTGTTAAAGGGTAGGTGGGATATTTTATTTTATTTTATTTGACATTTGTTAACTGGGTTAGTCCAACTGGACTAGTAGCCCATTTTGAATGGAGCTCTAAGGAGAAAAGCTACAATAGAGACATTTACATTACAAATGTTACAAGTACATACAGAATTTCAATATAGACTAAATTACAATAGTAGTTACATGCCCAAATGGAGAAATATTATGCTTATTATACATAAGTTACATAGAATACAGTAAATAGATAGATAGAGGTTACAGAGAATATAGAAAAAAGAAAAAGAAAAATATGGAGGATAAGTAGCTGGGAGTCAGTGAAGAGGGGGAGAAGAAATATAGTAGTGTAGTGGATTTGGTAGATTTTATTATGGGAGGGTTGTTAGGAAGAGAGCAGTTAGTAGTAATGGTATGAATAGTATGTGTAAGAGAAACATGTTTGCATATTGTGTTTTAGGATGGGGTTAGTGAGGAGGGAGTGGAGCTATGAGTAGTGAGGTGATGAGAAAAGGATGTTGAGGCTTTGAGAAGCTAGGAAAGGAATAGCTATGGGGTTGGGATTATAATGTACAATTATGAGATGGTAGGAGCTTATTAATTAGTGACTTGTGATGTCGAGGGCAGTGATAGATAGAGGATGTGTGGGTTGTGTTTTTTTAGGATAAATGTAAGTGATGTGGGGATGGGTGGGAATGGGGGTAGGGAAGGGGAGTTGAGTGAGCCCAAGTGCAGCAAGGGAGAATGGAGTGGGCAAGTGCAACTTTCTAGTGTGCACACAGTGCATAGAAAACTATCAGCCACCTTAAACTGTTCTGGAGGAATACAGAACCAATGTGGAGGTATAGAATGATAACAAGGATGCGTTCTGCACAGAATTGAGCTATTGAGTTAGGGCAGCACTACACTTTTTTATCAGGGA
>NC_056731.1:987755399-987782899 GCF_019279795.1 Protopterus annectens
CTAAATGCCGAACGGTTAAATCAGACTCACTAATGCACGAAGTAATAAAATCACGAAAACTGTATTGACTGAATTTAATTTAACTGAACAGCGCATGATATCAATTGAGACCTTTACTCTCTCTTTAAATGGAACACATAGGTTTATTCGTAGTACTAATGTACTGCTACAATGGCGGAAATCTGCAGACTCGCACCTGGAGTGTTAGGACAGATTTAAAACAATGTAAAGTCACAGAAAGGTGGAGAAATATTACTAATAGATGGCTATATATATATCAACTGGAAAAGAAGACAAAAAACAGAAAGTACTGGAGCTGTACATATAAGGTAACTTAAAAATGCAAGGGCAGAGCAGTAACAATTGCAGTTACCTCTGGTGAGGAATTAATTAAGAGTTTAGACCATTATCATTCTGGTGAACCTGATGAAGTTGAGACGTATTGGGTTAGAAGTGAGCTGAAGCAAAGAGCTTTTCTTTCTAGAGATTCTCTGTGTGTTGTGGTTGATGACACTGTAGCTTCTAGTTCTTTGGAGTGTGCATCTTATTTACCCAGCCGAAGATCTATGGTGCAAACCTTTAAGCGTGTTCGCTCAAAAAGTAGGCGTGGCTTACATTGTATAAATGTCAGCTTAACTGATATCAAAGTGAATGATTTCCATTTGAAAGATGGCGTATTTGTAAAGAAAGAGATATCGAATGCTGTTAAGCAAACTACTGTTGTGCTATTTAGTACAAAACCCAACTTGAAAGATCTCAGTTCTACAAACATGTTGTTAATGGATGGTACTTATTTTCAAAGGGGCTCAGAGTGTAGACAATTGTATACCATACATTCTGTTGTCAGATATGGTGGGTACAGTAAAAGTGTACCACTCCTTTACTGTCTTATGAATAAAAAGTCCTTTTGAGTGTACAATCTTATGTGGAAAGGCATATTTGAGTTATTGTCTGAGTTTAACCTTTTACTAAGTGCATCATTTATATTGTGTGATTTTGAGCCTGCAGCTATACAAAGTGTGCATCGCAATGTAAATGGTGTTTTTTGTAAGGGGTACTTTTTCCACTTTGGCAGAAATGTTTGGAGGAAAGTGCAAAATTTAGGGCTCTCATCACGTTATAACTCAGATATTCAGTTTCAATATAACGTTAAACATCTAGTTGCTTTGGCGTTTCTTCCAGAGGAGAAAGTTTTGGAAAACTTTTAACTTGTTAAAGGAAGAGTTCCCTATAGAAGGACAGCCGTTACTTAAATACTTTATGGAATGGTACTTGCTGGGGAAACCTAGAGTTCTGAGAATTAGGATGTCAACAGAAATGAGATTTCCACCTCTTTTTCCAGTGAGTTTCTGGAACATATCTGTGTTGAATGAGTTGAATTTGCCCAGAACGCAGAATGCAACTGAAGTATGGCACAGGAGGCTATGCTGTATAGCAGGGAAGCACTTCTTTGATGTTCTCAGCATTCTACAGGGTATGATAATAATAAATAATAATATAATAGGGTATAGTGGGTGTTTCTGCACTTTCTGCCATTATTCTATTTTCGGTGTTCCTAGATTCGGTTATTTACGTTTTCATGATTTTATTACTTCATGCATTAGTGAGCGTGATTTAACCGTTTGGTATTTAGTGAAGTTGAGTATATGTCCTAGACCCATATTTTTTTTTGGCTTGGGTGGGGGAAGCTTGCTTTTTTTTTTTTTTGATTGCATTCCTTTTTCTACCATTTGTATAGTGTTTATCTTAAAATTCTCTTGTATTTCTCATTATCTCCCTGATTGTTTTTAGTAAACGTCACTTCTTTATTTGAAGGAAATATAAGAGCTGACATTTGTCTGTTTTATCTTGACCCATCATTTTTTCTGTCAGGAGTTCTCTCATTTTGTTTTGAAGATTTCAAAGAAAAAAACAAACACTGTTAAATGAGTAAGACTAAGTGGAATCCAGTCCAAAATATTTTGTGCTAAAGTTATTTCTTAACCGTTCACTCTCAACATCACTGTTTGTACATTTTGACTACTGTTTTTTTTTTCCTTTTTGGTCAGGATAACTTGAAACATCTATAGAGGCACACTAACACTTTTAATAAGCTGTGCTGTGGTAAAAACACAGCAAGGATCTTTTCCTCCTAAATGGTATGACTACAAAGAAGGTCAGTGGCAGTTTCTTCAAAAAATATATGCAAATATTTAATTTCATTTACAAGAAGAAAATTTACAAAAAGATTATTTAAAGTCCATATACATGTCTTTGGACACCACCTCACACAATTGTATTTCCCATTTGCAATCACAGATAAATATGCATGCTAGCTCTGACCAGGTAGTATTTTCTAGAACTTTCACAATTAATAAACTGTAATCTGAACTCACTGGCTTTCTGAGGATACTGAGGGTTCATAGTCTGACTATAAATACCACATTGAGCTTTCCCAAACTAATAGCTGCAAGAAGGAACCAGTCAAAAAGCTATACTTCAAGCCATTGTAAATTAATATTCTACTATGCTTTTATTGTGACATAAAATTATGAGGAGTGTTGGTCGGACCTTCAACTTTCCATTTCTGATTTCAAGTAATCTTTTTGCATTAAATGTTCAGTGATGGACAAAACAACAGAATCTACTAAACACTTAAAATAACCTTCATCATTGCAATACAAGTGGGCTAGATACTGCATAAGACAAACATGAAAATACTGTGAAATCAAAAACAGGAATTTGGAAGGCATTGCTATTAGTACTGAAAAGTAACATGTTTTGTTAATGTTGAAAATATGTAATTATGTGAAAAAAAATCTGTTGGCATGATGAGTTTCTCCTTGGGTAAGGTCAGAAAAAAGCCTCATACAGTAGAACAAACATTTAATAGAATTAAAAACAAATGTGCATTCAACTAACCATTTTGAAACAATATTCATTTCTCTGTATGTTTGATATCAGCACTACAACATCACCACTATCAGAGTAAGATTTTTTGGGTGTGTGGTGGGGGGGGGGGGCTTGTAATGAGGAACAGTTTGCCATTGAGGAAGAAATGAGTGACAGAAGTCTTGAAGTTTTTAACAGCCTTGTTGATGCAGCTGGTAGCTCCAGCTGGCAAACTCAGTTGTTTCATATTTCTGTTTTCTTTTTATGTGTCTTCATAACTACGTTTTTATTATGAGCAGAGCATTATTTGCATTCAGAGAAACTACTGCAGCTCAACAGAGTGCACATTTGCTAAGGATGTCTTTCCTGTCTCTTGTGAAGTTCATATGTAACTACCTGCCACCAAGGCAACGTTTAAGTAGTAAAGCAACATCAAGAAATGTTCTTATAGCTATACGCCATATTTGACATCTCAGTTTGTGCTTGCATGATCATTTAAAGAACTCATTCCTGTTCTGACAGATGCTGCTGGGAACAATGAGTTGTCATGCAGAAGCAGGTAGATTTACCTTTCCTGCATGTTATTGTCAAAACAGGCTCCAGACACTTCATTTTGGCAAAAGATAGATGCGGAAAATATTTGGATTCAGTGAATATGAATTTTACTTCACCATTCAAAACATGATTTTTAGAAGACAGTTTGCTAAAACAAAAGCAGGTTACAACAGGTATCCTAACATCCTGAAGGATTATGTTCTACTAGTTTTTGGACCTGGTCGCTCCCCATGATCACACACTTGTACATTTTTTTAATGTTTAAAACTGATTTAAAAACAGTAAAATTGCTATGGGAATGAAAACATTTCCCAGTGAGCAGTATGTTTACTTTGGTGACATACTAAGTCAGTCATTAAAGCTTTGAAAAATAAAGAAAGAATTCTAGCTTTCACAAATCTCCTGCAATTTTATTTTATGTTTTGCTGGACAACTTGGCATATAAAAGACTACAAATAAAAAATAATCAGTTGACATGAACAAATGATAACTCTGGAGGGGTATTTGCAGTCCAGTTCTTTATTGGTATTTATTAACTAAATAATCAATGGTGGTTCAATGTTGTTATGTACCATTTCAGATATTTTTGTCTGAGAGGAAAAATCATTCAAAGTAAAATAACTTGGCTTTTGAGTTACTACAGAAATATTAATAATCAATAACAGTTCAGTTATATGCTGTAATTTTTAAAGACATCATTGATGTTCTCACTTTAATCAGAATCCATATGACAAATGAAAGCTTTGTCTCTCAAGTATTCTTATTTGTTTCATGCTAACAGTGTTATTCTGCATTGACTGCAGCTGCCTTTTATTACTTATTTATGTATTTGTTTGTTTGTTTTAAAGATCATTTCCATTTTGCCTATCAGGTAACATTCTTTAACTCAGTGTTTCAGAAAAATGAAAAGTTAAACTGAAACAGCATTTATTAACTACAACATTATTTAAAAATGCAGTGCATTATCACATCTTCCTTAACAGCATATTTCTTATTACTGCAGTTGTAAATCTCAAACTCTATTAACATTTTTTTCATGTTTAGGAATCCTACTGACAATCAGTTTTAAACAACATAAAAGCAGTGGTGTCTGATGGAAGTCTACATGCTGTTAGAGAAACAAATTGACTTAGCAGTTCAGAAAGTGTTCTCTACTGGCTTAATGCAACTCAACCTCTCCTTGCTGAGTAATCTAGCCTACTGGGAAATTCATGTTGCTATAACATCAAGAAGAAGGCAACACTGAGTGAGCTGCTTGGATACTGGACTTTGGATTGGTACATGTACATTTTTAAATAGATCACAGACCAGAAATTAGTCTTCTATATTAGCTCTAGCTGCACAGATTGGTTTTAGTAATAGAATGGCCTTTTGCATCGTGTACATAGTGCAATAATCCCCACTGCACTGATGAAGGCATCAACATCCTAATGTCATTTACATGTTAGCCTACCCAATGTTTCATCATGGCAGCAGCATCCTTCTGGAATGCATATATACCCGGTGCAGGTCGCTCAGTATAAACTGCAATGACAGACACACTGCTTATGAACAACAAAATCATGTTTGCGAATTGTGAGCTCCTACACTGTGTATAACCTCCTTAAATACAACTATCTGTTGGTTAAAATTACAGTTTTCTAAATCACACCAGTTTTTTAAACAGCTGTTTTGTGGAGATTAATATTTAAAATACATCATAAGAATCTCCTGCTCAGAATCTGTCAAATTAAAATATTAAATGACATGCCTGAAGAGTTAAAAAAAAAAAAGAGAGAAATTAACATGTGCTTGTCAAACTATATACTTTGTAGTGCTGCCAGGTTCTGCAGTTTTCCTGAAACAAATTTTGCAAACTGGATAAGCTGGAAAAATGTCAGATGATTTAAAATAATCACATTATATAATATACTTTAAAATACAAAAATAAAAAATGCAATCCATAATTGTAATGGCAGCGCTTCAGATTTTGTGCATAATTGGGGTTGGGCATAATACCGAGAGGGTTATGTATCACGAAGATCCCACCTATGGTAATAAATATTCTGAATTGTTGCATAAATGGTAATAACTTATTCTAAAACAGCACAGATTATATGCTCTTAATGAATGGATTTTTCTTTAAAATAGAAAAAGAATTGGCTGTTGAAATTGAGACCCTGGAATATGTGATAGTTAACTCTCTAAGTTCAATTTGATATCTATTGATTACAATGAAATGCTGAATAAACTGAAGGTGTTTGAGAAGAAACTTGTGTCTTATCAAAATAAATGGAAAATTATCCATGACTTGAATGACTTTAAAAAAGATCACATTTTCTGTTGGCCAAAGCAGCATAACCAGATGATTTTAGCACCTGTTGCGGATACAGCTTATACATTGTTACCATATTCTAGTTTGCCTAACATTACATTGTTATCATCTTCAAGTTTGTCTACAGCTGTGGTGCATCCTAGACTGGATAGTGTACTTTTAATTGCTAATGCTTCTAATCTGGCCAAGTACAGTGAAGTGGTTAGTGATTTGAATAGCTTTGGTACAACAGACAGTGAAACATCACAGAGTTCAAGTAATAACCAGTAGGATAATAATATCAGCAATACCAGAGCTGATATAAATGAAGGAGAGCCATCCACCAGTTTTTTAGGAACAGGTCAGTTCCAATTGCAGCTATCCATAAAAATTTGAGAAGAACCAAGAGGAAGAAGCAAGACGAGGAAACAATGTGTGGCAAGAGGCATGTGGACTAACCACACCGACAGCAGCAGGACTAAACTTTATAAAGGTAGGATAGACAGCAAGGAGCAGATCAAGGAAAAAATAACTATTAATAATTCAGATATTGTAAATTTATCTAAACATTATTTCACACAGGATGAATTATCTTTATTAAGTAAAGTCTTACTGTTCATACATTTGAATGAGGGAAATAGTGAGTTATTAACTGAACTTAGACTCCTTGCTAGAAATTTTGATCTGAAGTTATTATATAAAAATGATTTGAAGAGTGATCGTTTGAGCCTTAAAAGATCTAGTACTTTTATATCAATTAACACTCCTGCAATTAAGGCCTTCTTATATATGTGTGTGAACAGGATCTATATGTATTGTATTTTAAAAACAGTAAATACCATCCCCTGGATTCTCTATAGCTTGCATGGTGTGCAAGATTGGTGCAGGAGCTCAAGCAGGCAATATGTCTGCCATGCGATCCAGGAACAGCCTGCAAAGATGTGCACGAGCGCTCCTGCACTAATCCTGCATGGACTAAGCCCTTGTATGCAAATCACCCCAATTACAGGAGAAATCTATGCAGATGAGGTGATATTGCAATCCAGGAAGCTTGCAACTGTTCGTGCAGGACTAGTGCTATCTGCAGAAATGTACTTGGATACTAACCATGTACATTTCTGCAAAATCCAAAACGGAGCTGTGACAGCTCCAAATAAAGGATGCATATCATGTAGTAAGCATGCCAATGGCCAAGTATAAGGCCATTCGCATTGCAAACAGTAAAAAAACACAAAAATCACCTTTTATTTTTTTTTAGCCAATCTCGGCTGTTTAAGCGTAGGGCAGCAGCGTGCAAAAGGGATTGGGGGAAAAATAACAAAATGAACCTAAATTAAGCAATCTAACTAAAATCAGTATTCTGCCATGCAAGCCAATGGCAGGCAGAAGACAACATAGCCAGTGAGTAGTGATTGCCAAGGGGGGAGGCTCAGTGTGAGACATGCAACTATGCATTAGCAGGCAATCCTATGCAAATGAGGGGAAGGATAGTGAATCCCAGTTTTCCCCAGCATGTGAGTCAGGTCCCAACAGTGTAAGAGTAGGAATAGCTTGGTGCAAGCCTAGGAGATAGGTGGCATTATGGGTGTGTGTGTGTGTCAGGCATACTGTAAGCGGATTGGAGCCCTGTGGCTTGGGTTTGCTCCTAGCTTAGCACAGCTAAGCTAGGGGGTGTGTCTAAAGCTGCCTAGCACTCTTTACAAAGCCTAAGCAGGTGTGCACGCCACACACCAGGTTTTACAGGAAGAAAAAAGAAGTTAAATCAGGAAATAGAAGCAGTGTGCAGATGTGAGCACTCTTTTTGTGCGGCAAGCACCCGGACATAAACAGGAAGGCATTGTGAAGGGAAGAAAACAGTAGGAAGGCAATCAAGGAGAACTAGCTTAGCTGGCAGGTGAAATGTATCAGAATCAGCCAATTATACAGTCAGCAGACCAGCCCAGCCCAGAAAACTACTATAAACTATGCAAACTCCTTCCCCTCTGGTTTTTCCTACACTCTGCACCACTGGTGTAAACAAGCAGGGAACTTTTAACACTCGCAACAGCAAAATGATAGAGGCTGCAATAGCTATCATACAACAACTTGTGGAAGAGGCTGAGGGTGGTGAGGATGTGAATGCTGTCGACCATCCCACAGTGAGGAGATGGAAAAGAGTGTACAGACCCAGGGTAATCTACCAGGGGCTACTGAGCTAGAGATAGTGGAGTGCTATAGGGTGGACAGGGACCTCCTACAGCAAATTGTTAAGCTGTGCCGGCCACGCCTGACACACAGAACTAACAGAGGGGAACCCATCCCAGTGGATACCAAGGCATGTGTAGGCCTATGAATACTAGCTACAGGCACCTTCCAAAGGCCAACTGGGGATATGATGGAGATTTCACAGGCGTCAGCATCCAGGGTACTCCACCAGTTCCTGGATGCCATGTCAGCACATGTCGGTGAGCACTTATATTTCCCCAACACCTGTGAGGCGTTGGGCAGCAATATGCAAATGTTCCACCAAATAGCAAAATACCCTGAGGTAGTGGGTGCTATAGACTGCACGCACATATGCATCAAAGCACCACCTGGTGAGTGGGGTAGGGTCTACATCAACCACAAGGGCTTCCCCTCCATCAACTGCCACGTTGTGTGCGATGCCCAGGGCATAATAATGAATGTGTGTGCTGGCTACCCTGGAAGCTATCACGATTCCCACATCTGGCATCTGACGCAGCTGTACCAGAGATTTGCCAATGGGGACATTCCTGACGGACACCTAGTGGGGGATGCTGGATACGCACTGGAGCTGTGGCTGATTACACCCATCAGAAATGCACACACCCGAACAAGAACTCCATAATGAGGCACACGCACAGAACAGAATTATAGTAAAGCATGTGTTTGGGATGCTCAAGTCATGGTTCCGGTGCCTGGACACATCTGGTGGAGCCTTGCAGTACTCACCAGCTACATGTACCCAAATTGTCCTCGTATGTGCCATGCTACACAGTATGATCCTATGGAAACAGCTGCAGCAGGAACAGCATGGGGCAGGGCCACACAGCCCCCCACCATTGCCAAGGCCTGCACAGGCACAGAGTGACTTGGTGGAGGAACAACCTGAGCTAGCCCCAGTAGGCAAAAGGAGGCATGTCCAGTATGCCCTGGCCTTGGCAAAGAGGCAAAGCATAGCACATATACTGACACAGGAGCCACCCAGGGAATAACACCTCTCTCTGACTCTCACATACAGTAAAAGGGATGCCAAACATTACACTACCTGTGCTTACCATGTGTAGGGAGTGTACTGTGTGCATCCGACATAGGCAGCCCTGCAGCACCACCCTCAATAGTGGGACACCCACCAGGTAAGTGACTCACACATGCCAGTCAGGAGGGTTTCACATACCCAACAACAGTCACAGCCAGCAGGACAGGTGCAGACAAACACAAACAGAGGCTGTGCTATGGCCTCTGAATGAGGCCTATGGTTAACCCCCCTCCCCCACCAGGCCTACACAGACAGACTATAGCAGTTCAGGCAGTGGGATGTCAGTTCTGAAGGGTGGGAAGTCTGAAACTAATATGTAGGTAATTAAAAGCTAAGATCTGTAGTACCCTGGTATGCCTCTAGTCAGCACGATAGGTAAGACTGCAGACTGAAATGGAGAACCCAACATACAAGTACAGTCCTAGCAAATGTATACACATGTCAGGTGTGCCCCCCATACTACGGAAAAATATAGTCACAGTCAGGTGTGCCCCCCAATCCTGTGTAGAAATGTAGAAATAGTCAGGTGTGCCCCCCATCCTACATAGAAATGTAGTAACTGTCAGGTGTGCTCCCCCCGATCCTGTGTAGAAATGTATTAATAGTCAGGTGTGCCCCCCCATCCTATGTAAAAATATAGTAACAGTCAGGTGTGCCCCCCAATCCTGTGTAGAAATATAGAAATAGTCAGGTGTGCCCCCACAACCTATGCAGAAATGTAGTAACAGTCAATGTCAAATGATCGATGGATACCCTGCAGAGACAGCATGCTACCGGTAGGTGTGCAACCCAAAGGGCAGCACTGTAGTACAAACTACCTGGACTCGATCCACACATTCAATATAGATGGCCATACTGGGCATGCGCACACACAGAGAAATGAAGGCAATGTCAGTCAACAACATGCTGAAAGGTCATAATGGGCATGCTTACACACTTAAACACATGAAGGCCATGTCTGCAAACACCAGTGGACCAGACATATCTGGCAGCCACAGATGTTAGTGCAGACACTCCTCAGTATGCACCACTCATGCTTTGCACACACACAGTGGATAGGAATACAGGCATATATGTAAGGACAACACACTATAATAAGCCACAGGTAGATGTACATAGATGTGTGGAAGAGGGTGACTGAGACAAGAGGCCATCCAGGCCTGTCCCACCCAGCATACAACCAAAGGGCCACAACCACATGAGGGTCAGATGTCACTGACTGCAGATACTAGCCAACAGTATCTGTCAGCATTACAGAGTATGTGGTGCACGTGCCAGCTGTGCAACATGACTGTTCAAGAGAGTAGTCATCTAGCAGCTGTATACACATACCTGTGAAATATGACCCAGGTTGTGCCCGCGTGTGGCATGTCAACCCCTAGATGAATGGGTTATGGCCCATGCACCCACACTGCCCTCCCCATAGCCTCACTATGACAAACATGCTGAGGTCATCCACTGTGAAAAACACCTTTGGGAGAGTTTTAGCCTAGTAATCTTTGTGGCGCATCCCATAATCGCATACTGTTGTAGTGTGATAAAATAGTTAGGTTGGAGTTCTAACTCTAGCCTTGGCAACTGTGTGTTTGCATGTGTGTCTGTCTGTGTAGAAAGCAATACTTGTTAGGGTAGTCACACCCCCTATAATTTAAATGCTCTACTTTATTTAGTAAGGCTGCTGATGTCATCCACCTAGAAATACACCTCTGGGAAGGTTGCACCCCAATAGTCTCCATGGTGTGTCCCATAACTGAGTACTGCTGTAGTGTGATAAAATAGTTAGATAGGAGTTCTAACCCCAGCCTTCACAACTGTGTTTGTGTGTCTGTCTGACCCCGTCTGTGTCGAAAGCAATGCTTTTTAGGGTAGTCAAACTCCATACAATTCGTATGTTCTACTTTGGCAAGGCTGCTGATGTCATCAATCTTGAAATATACCTCTGGCAAAGATGTTGCCTAGTAATCTCCGTAGTGCATGCCATAACTGCGAATTGCTGTAGTGTGATATATACCTCTGTTAGGGGTTCTATACCCACACATGTCAGTTGTGAATGTTTTGTGTGTGTTTCAATGTCTGTGTAGGGAACAATGCATTTAAGCTAGTCACACTCAGTACATGTCAAATGCCTTACTTTCACAATCCTGCCGATGTCATTCATTGTGAAATACACCTTTGGGGAAGGAGATATCCAGTAATCCCCACTGTGCGTCCCATAACAGCTCCATGCAGTAGAGTGATATATACCTCTGTTAGGGGTTATATACCTACACATGTCAGTTTTGGATGGTTTATGTGAGTGTCACTGTCTGTGTAAGGAGCAATACATTTTAGCCTTGCCACATTCACTACAATTCGAATGTCCTACTTTGGCAAGCCTGCAGATGTCATCCAATCTGATATACACCTTTGGGGAAGGAATACTCCAGTAATCTATGTGGCACGTACTGTATCTGCGTAGTGCTGTAATGTAATAAACTAGTTAGGTAGTGGTTCTACTCCCAGACATGATGGGTGTGTGTGTGTTTGTAACTCATATACTGTGGGGAGGTGGTTGTGAGTGTGTGACACCTGTGGCAATGTGGAGTGGGTTTTTCAAAGTTCATATATGGTGGCCCTAGTATATATCCCAATGTCCACTCTACAGGGATAACAGATGTGGAATAGCCGTGAGTCTGGAGTGCAAATCCATACCCATACATGTGACATAAGACCAGGCAATCACAGTTAGCAACCCCAGTATTCCCCAGACCACACTCTCAACCCATGTCTCACACACACACACACACACACACACACACACACACACACACACACACACACACACACACACGCATGCTGAGGCAACAGCCAATATGTATGTATTACACTGCATATTGGCCACTGATAGTAACTATGGAGTGATTGCAGTGGCCTACAGAGGGCATGGCACCCTGTCCATCTAGGCACATACATGCAGACAGTGCACCTTCCCCATGTTTCTCATTGGACACCTGCAACACCTGTGGTGCCATCACATGTGACCCACAAAGGACATACCATGCCTGAAAACATGCCCTGTATGGACAGATGCCACTGACACCAGGGAATGCCATTTGCATGCTATCAATGTAGGTACAGGGTTAACCGGCTGTCCATTACCAGTTCCTGCCACAAGTATTCCAAGACTGGCACAACAGATGATACTCTATGTGCACAACATGGACCTGAAACCCCAGGTACAATTCCACATGTCACTGTATATGAATGTGGGAGGTGTGCACCTCCCAGACACTGTCCATGTCATGGACTAAGCAACACATACATGGCAAGCGATGCACAGCATTAACCACACGCAATAGTCACCCTGGTGACTGGATGGTGGATACAATACCCACCTGTGTGTGCAAATGCAGAAACCACAGCCCTGAGCCACAATGCAGACCATTGTCATGTGGCCTGATGCCAAGGTATACCCATCACCTAGCCTTGTATAGCCATCTGGCACAGTCGGTCACCACATACCCATGCAGAAATGCACCCATGCATGTCAGTACTGGCACCCTGTGTGATTGTGTGTGTGTTGTATCATGCTTATGATTCCATCCACACTCACTACAACCCCCAGTGGCATACAGAAGCATGCTGTCTGATGTCAGACACCTCCTCATGCCCTTTTCCCATATAACCTCTGTATGACCCATGTGGTGCATGTGATACCTACACAGTAATGTGTTGTGGCAATCACACTAGTGATGAGCTGTATCCCTGGCCCTGCCATGTGTGTCAATGTGTGTGTATCCCTGTGAGAGTGTGGCTGTGTTGATGCCAGCCCCTGTTCATGCAGATAGGCACGTGTACTTCACCTACCGTATAGCTACCATATCCCTGTTGCAGATGTCACTCACCATCACATATATGGTCTGTGGAGTCCACAACAGGTAACCTATGTGGTGCATCTAATAACTGCATAGGACTGTGATAGCACTACATAGTTGTCAGGGGTTTGATATCCTGTGCTGGTAGGTGTGTGACACAACCATGCTTAAGTTTTACTCTTCCACCCCTCCCTGACTTGTCATTGCCTCTGTCTGCCTCTCTCACTCCCTCACTGGTGGATGTGGAGACCTACACCTGCTTTGCTTTGGCAGCAGCATGTGCATTTTAAGTGATGCTCATAATCAACTGATGGCCTCTCCACAAATTGCAGCCCTCCCCTAGCTGATTGCATGTGGAACAGCTGTGGTAACATTCCCACAGCCAATTGCATGTAAACACACTCAATATCTAGGAAAATCATGTTGGCTTTGGGCCTTTCCATTCACTGTGAGCAGGAACTCGATCTGTTGTTTGGCAAACAGCATCTCAGATGGATTGGGGATTTACCTCTGACAACATACACTGTGGAAACAGACCAACACACAGGAGGGGGGTGTGCCTGATGTGACTACAGACTGTAAGTGCTGCTATATTGTATTCAGAGTAATGTTAGTTTAGCAGGTTGTGTGCGGATATGGCTGTCCTACATGTATTAATACCTGTCATGTCAGTTCTATGTTTATGAGGACTCCTCATCTGTAGGGTCGTCTGCAGACTGGGCAGTGTGTGGTGCCTTTGATTTCATGTGTTACCCACAGTGCATGTATCTGTGAACTGCAGAAGTTAGTGTGAGGACTGCAGTCTGTAGATGTTGAAAGCCTGGATAGTTACTGACTTCATATCCCTCATAGGACATATTTTGCGACAAACCCTGTCACAACAGTAAATGTAAGATGTTATCACAGCAACATGTCAATATTGGTCCTATGTATGTGCTTCCAGCCACAACTCTGTCAATCTTTGTAAATATGTAGTGCATTAAGAGGTGCATATGTTCTGTACACCATAATTAGTGTTATCATATCTGATAACAAGCCAGTGAGATATCGGACTGCTACACATGTTATGTACAGTAGGGGTTATATTTGATAACATAACCTGGACATACTGTGGTTGTTTGTGCAGTACTGAGGTCTGTGTACTTATGGTGAATGTCAGTGTGTGTACTGTTAATATGTACCTTGGCCTGTGTACAGACTGTGGTAGATGTCATCATTCTAGGTCCCATCCTATGTGATGTTACATGCTGCTCCACTGTATGTTACCATATTGGCTTACATGTTTGTAGGGCCATACACACACATATCCCATACGACAGACAGGCATCAGACCACACTGTATAGCGGCCAAGTATATGTAGGGTTAGTGTGTGAGTGGCACATATGAGGATGGTTTTGAACAGATAGTCCATATACTGTAATATTATGCTATCTTACCATATGTGGCTGTGGCTGTGTTCACATTGGTTGAGGTTATGCACTTCCACACAGGTGTATCTTACCCTGTGCTGTGACATGCCTGTAGAGCCTGCTATGTATGTAGGTTCATGTGCATTCCCTGATAGAAGATGTAGGCCAGTGTTGAGCCAGTCTGCCTGTAGCCTGCACAGTGCTGTGTTACATGCCTAGCAGCTTAGTGTACTTACCCAGTGAGATGTCATGTGCAGATACTTGCCAGATGTACTGCTGTCAGGCCTCCCTTAACAGTCATGTATGTCAGACTGAGCGGGGGGATGCTGTACAGATGTATGTCAATATCTAGTGGGTAGTATGTGGCCATGTCACCTCTGTACCCACAGTTATTATGTGTCAGGACATACAGGGGGTGTAAATGCATAACCTATGGGGGTGAATGTATACCAGTCGTTATGTGTTATACCCATCTGCATGCTGTTAACATCCATATTGTCAGTTTTGGTCCACATGTTCTGCACTAAGGGGTTCTGTGTATACCTCTGGACTGTACAGAGTGTGTTAAAATGTCCCCATTTATTGGCCAATATCTCTGCTGTAGTCCACAGAAGCATTACGTGCTTGCAGCGGTACTGTACTATGATGTCTTAAGGTGTCTGTCAGTAGCCAATGCTGCATATGTGAAAAGCAGATGTGACCTCCCACACACACCATGTCTGTGAAGACAATCCCTATTACACTAGCAATAGTCTATTAATATACCTGCTATACATACCGACATCCCCTTGCACTATGGAGTTGGGACTATAGGGGCTGAGGTAGGGCTACACACCATGTTTAGGACATATGGTGAATATGTATGTACATATGATTATTCGGATATCTATATAGATAATTACACATGTACATATCGGCATATATATATAGATGGGTGTATATGTGTACATAGATCTGCATATATGCACCCAGATATATACATATACAGAGCATTATATGTCTACACATATACAGATAGTGATACATATGCACATATACATATACCACGCTGCCATTCCTGCCAGCAGTCCACCACTGTTGTATACCCCTACACATACGGTGGGGTTGGGGCCATATATGTGTGAGCTTCACCTACACAATGCATGTGTGCCCATATGCACTCCAGATGCCAATGTATGTAACAGTGGTATATGGCCCTGTATTATTGAGTATGGGGGGGGTGCACCATACATAACCTAGGCTGTTACAAAATGTGGGGATATCAGGGGTGAGCTGCCTTAAGGTACCTGGATGTACAGTACCATACATTCTCCTATCTTGACATTACTTACATAAAGTGGGTTACTGCAGGCCTACTGACTCCTGCCATACAGACTATTCTGTTTGCCAGTATGCCTGTGATGGTGTCAGTTATGCGTTATGCATCAGTTACATCCCATTTGGCCAACTGAAGTCTGTACCATCTAGTGACTGTGTACAGAGTGTAGATAGGGGCTATTGGACTATATACCTGCATCACTTACTGCTGATTGTGTGGTGTCTTGTGGCCCAGTCTGTCATTAATATTGTACAATTTGAAGGGCTTGGCCTGGACAGCAACAGTTGTGGACCATTCCAGACTACTGTATGAGTATAACTGTTTCACAGTTGCATTACTCTATTAATATGGATGTCAGTGTCTGAACAGCTATATGACATGGCATATACATCTGTAGTAGTACACAAATAAAGGTATACCATTTCTGCAAACCTGTGTGCAGTGTTTTATCCTATGACCTCTCTGTTGGTATATGTTGCAGGCAACATATGTCATTTGTATGGGTGGCTCATCCAGTGTCCAGTTGTTAGGGTGTTAACTGTAGGCATAGTGTCTGTTCCATATTGTATGCGCCTACTACATGAGTATCTTATTGCACATATCTCTGCATGTGTATGTGTAGTCACATGTATATATATATATATATATATATATATAGAGAGAGAGAGAGAGAGAGAGAGAGAGCTGTATCTGCATATATGTGTCTGTGTATATGTATGCTGGGGATGTTGATAGCTTCCACATTTTACATTTCTTATGGGATCCAGACTGTACTGCATGATATGTTACCACTACCAGCTTGACATCATACAGGTGGGATCTAGTACTGTTAGCATCTTATACCCATGTCATGTCAGGATCTGGTTATGGGATCTGCAACACTTGGTAGTGTATTGCAAGGTGGACATGTTTGGGTGTGGAGGGGTGGGTATACCTAGTCATGCAAGATGTATATTGTTTGGTGCCTCTCAACCCACGTTAATGCCGCATGTGGACATTTATGATTTAGTTAATCTCCCATTGATATCTACACATGTATGTCCATATATACCTATATGGATAAATATATCAGCTTACATATATATAACTATGTCCGTATATACCTACATAGATATATATCTGCTTACATATATATAGTTTGCTGTGTATATGTAGACATATAGGTGTAGACATATATATGTGTCGATGTAGGCATTTGCATGTGTATATGTTCAAATATATTTATATAGATGTATATATTTCTAAATATATATATATATATATATATATATATATATATATATATATATATATATCTACATATATTTTATCTTTGTAGATATTAATATATTTACACACACATACATCTAGATGTTGGTATACATTTTCTGTACTGTTGCATGACATGGCTTGATGACATGTTTCTGAAAACATCAATCTTATGTGTATCTGGCATGGCATAGTGGTAAATCACTTTGTCTATGGTGTGCAGGATTCTGTGTGTGCCTTGCAGAGGCTGTTTATTTTGTTGCTGGGCAGAACACGGACCGTTGGATACAGAGTGATTAAGGCACTTTAAAGCAGTTGTAAGCGGGTTTGCGCATGTTTGCATGGAGGTAAGCACTGCTAATTTCCGGTTACAGTTTCTTATACTCAGTTAGCTTCTAAATTGCTTAATCTGTGTACGCAGTGCTTACCCTGTGCAAACAGTCTTAGACCCGCTTACTGCTGCTTAAAAGTGCGTACTCCCACTTACCCCCGCGCTAATTTCTTTAAAAGAAACAAAAAAAGGGTTGATAGGAAACTGGTGAAAAAGAGGGAAAGACAGTAGGAAAAATAGTTAGGGATGTGCAGGAAGGGTGTAGAGAATGTTCATAGCTCCCCATTTCTTCTACAGCAACAGCTGTGCATATACACTGAATTTGGAGGTAGATTTAGACACTCAAACCCCTGGGAGAGGGGTGAGGAAAACAATAATAAGTTGTGATGCCAATTAGACCAGATTACATGTGTCCAGTGGATATGTGTGCGAAATGGACAGCTATGTATGGGGCGAGATTTTTTTTGTTTGAACAGATTGCCCTTCTTTTTTTAAGATGAGAGTGGGATGTTGGGGAGGGGTAGTATGCATATTTGGGGATGTAGGTTGGGTAGGTTAACAGACAAGACACACAAAATGCATACCAAGGTGGTATATGACACTTGTGGGGGTAAACATCTTGATGGGGAGGGTTGTTGGGATATCGGAAGCCCACAAGCCCCTAGTGGTAACAGTGGGACTGAGGTCCCCACCCATAGGCAGTCACCACTGCACCTTCACAGCTTCAAAGGTGGCTGTGCTGGGGGATGAGCCACAGAGCCTGGCTGACTTTCTAATCATGACACATGGCCTTTGAGCTAGAGTAGAAGATCACCAAACCGCTCGCTGATCGCTCTATGCACCATGACCCTGACCTGGCAATGGGTGACAGGTGCCTGTCTGCACCCACTCCAGGGGGGTGAGCCCCATTCCCTGAGGCAGTTCCACCCGAAGGTGGTGCAGGACCAACAGACAGGAAGTCTGGGGTTGGTCCCCAGACATGCTGGTGCCTGATGCTCAGCCAGCTGAGGTGGGAAAGGTGGACCCACTGGAACCAGCATTCCCAAGCATGCTATAGTGTTTAGATTTCATCATCATATATGGGTTAGTAATAGTAAACACATTCCAGGGTTAGGTATAACAGCATAGATATATATTCCCATTAACCCAGACACCAGATACGGAACAGTTGCATAACAAACAAAACACATGCATATATGGGACCACAGTGGTAATAAGAACAGCATGCAGGTACATTGATGGCACCATGCCAACAAGGTTGGAATAATTCAATATGGCACATGCATGAGAACCATTAAAATATTTATCAAACAACTGGACATTATCAGAGTCAGTACATACCAGTTGGGGTGGGTATGTTGATTATTGTTGGATATATGGTGGGGGGAGAGAAAGATGTCAATTAACAAGTAGTATATTCCTGTAGTCCACATTACTTTCTTAGTCAGTGCTGTTATCTGTACCTTATAAGTCTTACTGCACTACCCTATAGCCTTATTTTGGTCTGTGATATGGCTGTTGCCATCATTACACATGAACTGGTTTTATCTGCAGTATATACCTCTTACATGATATACCTGGGGAGGCAATGTTTGTTAGCACTGACTAACTGTACACATTTGCCCGGATTCTAGGTTGATGTTTTGCACTATGCTATCCAACTCTTTCTGCACAGGCTCTGGCCATGTGTTGACCACATACTGGTGTGCCTGGACATATCTAAAATATTGGCCTCTTCCACCTTTAGTGACCTGACACGCACATATACATGCTTTCCTACACAGTTATATTATGTAGCACAGTGTGGGTGACAGTGACCAGTGATAATACCAGTACATGTTATACTGGTCTGTATTTCTCAGTACAGTGTTCATATCCAACTTACCTGTGGGAGCAATGATTGTTACCACTACCTGACTGTTGCCACACAAAGTTCCAGATTTCACATTAGTATTATGCACATACATCTCAGACTGTTACTGTACATACTCTGGTCACAGCTTGACAACATGAGAGTGTGGATAGGCCATACTTGAAATATTACTCTCCTAACAGTTTTGGGGGTTGCTACAGTGACTTGTATTCCCTTTTTGCTGGCTACACATTTGGGATCATTCCACAGACTTACCAGGGGGACAGGGGAACAGGCAGCAGATATGGGCACATATACTGGACATTATGGCCGCATCTGTACAGTTGTGGGGTATGAATCTGTATGCAGTCTACTTACACTCCCAAGATTCAGATCATGGCTGTGTCTGCTACAACTTAAATGCTGACCATCACATTTGTGTCTGCTATATTGATATTGCTGTATATCTCCAATCTGCTTTCTGTCTCATTAATCCCCTGTGCTTATGTATTCTGACCTTGTATAAAAGCACTCTTATACAGAATTCCTACACAGTTATATGTTGTAGGACAGTGTGAGTGACAGTGATGTGTAATACCTCATTATTCAGAGCAACTGCATATCATTCTTGCATTTCTGGGCACAGTGTTGGTATCTGACAGACCTGTGGGAGGAATGTTTATTAGCACTACCTGAATGTTCCCACACACAGTACCAGGTTCCACATTACTATTATACACATACATCTTAATGTACATACTCTGACCACAGCTTAACAATTTGGGGTGTAGATGGTACATACATGGCTTCTTAGTCACAAAAAGTATTGGGGAGTTGCTAGTGTGCCAGGTTTGTTGTCATAGACGTATGTCAAGCAGTTGCATTTCCTGTTTACTGCCTATACATCTGGGATCATCCCACTAATTTCCCAGGGGGACAGGTGTGTGGGTGATATATATGGGACACTTTAATAGACATTCTGGACATATCTGTACAGTTGTGGGGTATGATTCTGTATGCAGACTACTACCAGTTGCAGGATTTGAATTGTGGCTGTGTATGCTACAAAAACAACAGTTCACATCTCAGTTGCATGTGTTATTCAGTTTTTGTTGTCTGCATTTTCCTCTTTACTGTCTATGTGTCTCTCAGTTGTACTAAATGGCCTCTGGGGCTTACACCTGTCATATACAGGCATTCCTACACATTCAATTTATGGTGCATGGTGTGGGTAACAGTGCTTAATACTACAGTACTATTACATGACTGCAAATCTACATTACCATATGATACCGGAATATACACATGCAGTCCAGTAGTTAATCCTGTTTTGTCAGGATATTACACTTTTATTGCCATACAAACAATATGAGATTCCTCTTGCCATATTCTCTAGTGTATGCAGTACTTGCCTTGACCAATGCGGGTTTTATACTAGCAATTAATTTACTACTACTTTTATTTTTATTTCCTATGACAGTAAAAGCATGAGTATTACTGATCTGTCTCGCATTGCAACCGCTCCAGGTGGTAGATGTGTGCCTCCTGGTTCATGGGCCGCTCCGTTGCAGCTGTAGGGGACATAAGAGGAATATTTAGCAATACCTATCCATGATATATCTGAGCTGGAACTTATTACACACATACTGGAGTGATACTTATACATGTCTGGAACATCCCCTGATGCTCTAGCCTCTTGGAGACACTCCTCCAAGAGGTCCCCCCTTACACTGCTTCAGGTCAGCATAGTGGTGCCTGACCTGCTCATCAGTTCAAGGTATGCCAGTGGCACTGGTGAGGTCATGGGCGAGACCGTCTCAGGCCTCTGCATTATATTGGGAACCCTGGTACTGGCCCTGCAGCAATTTTTTGTGCATGGTCTTTAACTAGGAGTCCTGCTATGACGTTGGAACCTGGATGAACCAGAGCTGTGCCCGGAAGTGCACTCCTTCTCCCCTTACTGCCATAGTGCCTGCAAGGGAAAACTACTACCGGTTATCAGATGTATTCCGTCTCTTGGATTTAAGTAGGGCTGATTTCCTGCACTTTTCCATGATTGGTCAGTTTTGAAAATGCTAAGCTATGGGCAAACCTGCTTACCTATGTTTGGCATTGTTTAAAGGGGTATACCACTGGGCACAAACTGCTAAGCTGGCCTGTGCAATGCTTAGCATTGCTTACATTAGACATTCATTATAATGCCTTTTTGGCATTATGTTATTATTCATTACACCTTATATGTATGCCTGGTATCCCTGATTGATGTGTATGTACACTCTGTGGGGTCCTTGAGTTTTATTGGGGACTTCAACACTCTATTACAATTACACCTCACTTCTGGGCTTACTGCTGTACTACAGTTCACATATTTATGTTATGTAGTGGGTTATGGCACATATGACTGTATACTGATGCCTTTCACAGGTTCTGTTTGGTTATACTACGGCGAGGACATGTTTACTACCACCTCATTCTTCCGTACTTCTATGAAGGCTTGGCGGAGAACTACTGGGACTATGGTGTGTAGGGTCTTGCGTTCAAGACATGCATCACTGCTTATTTTTTTGATAGCAATTGTAAGCAGATTTGCGTAAAGGTAAGCACTGCTAACCTGCCATTACATCTGCCTACAGAGAGTTATCATTAGAATTGCTTAGCCAGTGTAGGCATTACTAATCGCTGCACAAATGGGCTTAAGGCCAATTACTAGTGCTTATATATGCTTACTACTGCTTATTTGTGCTTAGACCTGCTTACCAGTTCATACATATATGTTATTTAATGGGTTATGCAACAAAAATATTGGTCATAATGTGCTTTGCCATGTAAAACAGAATGTGCTGCAGTGGGACTTGAACCGGGAATGCCTGCATGTTAGTCAAATGCTCTGCCCATTACGCTATTGCTGTGCTGCTTCATTTGCATATATCTTCCTTGTTATCCTCTTCAGCCTTTTAAGCTGCTTTAACCGTAGGTAAGCGATGGGCACATCCTCACACCTACAGTTAGCTTCAATCGGATTTTTTTTAAAAAAAATAGGGTTTCTTCATTTTATTACTACATTGTTTTGCTGTTATACACAAGGGGGACTGTTGGTGGGGAAATGCAATCACCTGTGAACAGTTTTGCTCATTGCATACCCCATTCTACTGTTCTACATTGCATGGGCATGTTTATTCTGAGAGCGCTGCTCTCAGACACACCTCCTACACTCTCACACACTCCATGTAAGTCTAGGGACTCGGGCAGCATGTCTTATTAATATGCATGGCATGCTTCCATCCTGCTCCTAAACAGTCGCTTACGTGCAGGACTAAACTAGTCCTGCACAGAAGTTTAGTAAATCCGGGGGCATAAGTTTTATAACCTTACTGATAAAGAAAGAGAAACATTACATGATTTGTGTTCATATAAGGGCATTATAATTAACAACCTGACAAAGGAGGTACAATTTTTGTTATGGATGTTGAATTTTACAATGACTTGATGTACAAGTTACTGTTAGATGTTAATATGTTTGTGTGTTAATAGTACTTTAGTTAATTTTATTAATAAGGTGAAAGAGTTTTTATATAACCTATTAATGGAAAGTCAGATTACCCCGGAAGATTACAATTATCCTTATATTGCTCATCCAGTTATTTCATTTATTTATGGTCTATCCAAAAATTCATAAAAATATCAATACACCACCTATGAGGCCCATCGTGGCAGGTGATTTATTTATTTATTTATTTTATTTGACATTTATTAACTGGATTAATCTTGCTGGGCAGCATGCCCCTTTTCAGTAGAGACCTGAAAAGAAAAGCTCCATTACAAAAAGTTGGAAATACAGAGAGTATTATACAATTTGAGGAATAAAATTGTTATCAATATACATGGCTAGAATCCAAAAACATCATACAGTATTTGAGAAATACATAGTTTTAAGAGAGGAACAAAAAACAATAAATATAACAACATGGATTAAAGAGAAATTATGGCACATAGAATCAGGTTAAGAGTCCACTCCTTGTTAAGCTAAAAATGTAAGTCTAGAGAAAAAATAAAGCAAATAAATAAATCAAGATATATTTGTTCTTCAGGAGTAGACTAAGGTAGCAGCTGAAATAAAATGACTGAAGAACAGTAAGTGGGATAGGAATAGTCTGAACAAAAGGTTATGTTAGTCAATAGGTGGAGGATATAGGATGAGGGAAAAACAAAGATTAAAGTAGAATAGGGTGGAGGCAGAGGAGGTAGCATTCCATTGATGTCATTACAGGAGGAGATCCATGAGTTAAGCAGAAATTCTTTTAATGCTATTTTAAAACTGGTTGTGTTGTTAAGTGAGCAAATGTGAAGAGGAAGTTTGTTCCAAATAGAGGTGACTGAGTGACTGTAAATTATTTTGTCAATGGATTTGTTGGGTTTGGAAATTTCCAGGAAGAGTTGGTCAGAGCTATGTAGGTCATGATTAGGAATATAGGGGGGGATAAGGTTTGCCAGAGATGGACAAGCTAGGGGTTGGGGAAGGACAGTGTGGGTCAGATGGAGCTGTGTTAGAAGGAGTTAATGTTGACATTCAAGCCAGTGGAGTTTTTTTTAAGGAAAGGTGGTGGTGTGATAGATAAGGGAGATCACTGGCAAATCTGGCTATTTTATTGTAAGTGAGTTCAAGTTTAGTAGACAGGTTCTTTTAGAAGTTGGTAAATATTGAGATGGCATATAGTATGGTGGGGAATAGACAGGCTTGAGCTAAGGACAATTTTGATTCTGGAGTTAGAACATTTTTTGTTCCTATACAGTAGACTGAGTTTTTAGTGAGTCTTTGTAATACAATTATTGATGTGGATGTCAAATTTAAGTTAATCATCTATGTAAACCTTGAGGAGTTTAGTGTGAGATTCAACTTTGATAATAGTGTTATTTACAGAAGAGACAGAGGAGAGTTTGAAGTATTGGAGCAACTTAAAAAAGAGTAGGAGTTTAGTTTTGTTCTGGTTAAACAGTAGTTGATTGGTAGTGAGCCATTTTTTGGCTGAGTGCAGAGATTCTTGAGTGAGTCTGAGAAGGTGAGTAAGATTGTCGGATGTGGAGATGATGGTTGAGTTGTCAGCATATTGTATAAGAGTGGAGTGTGGGCAGGATTGGTAGAGATTGTTATTAAGGATATTGAATAACAGGGGCCCCAGGATGGAGCCTTCGGGAACCCCAGTTTGAATGTAGATGAATGGGGAAGTTACAGAGAGACATTTAACATATTGTAGTTGATGAGATAGGTAACTACAGATCCATCTGAGAGTAGAGTTACAGAGGTTGAGATATGTTAGTTTGGAGAGAAGAAAGTTGTGGGATACAGTTCCAAAGGCTTTAGAGAGGTCAAGGAATATGCATGAACCTAATTTATTATTGTCAAGAGATGTAGAAATAGAACGAGTAAATAATATAAATGCAGTAGTAGTGCTGTGATGAGGTCAGAAACTGTGTTGTGTGGGGATGAGGAGGTTCTCTTGAGTGAGATATGAAATGAGATGTTTACGTATATACTTTTCAAGAATTTTAGAAAGGGGGTATAGAATAGCAATGGGTCTGACATTGGAGGGGTCAGTGAAGTTTCCTTGTTTGTGTAGGGGTATGACATAGAATTTTTTCTAGATGTCAGGGTCGAGGTTTTCAGGAATTGACTAACTGATGAGTATGGAGACATGATAGGCAATGGAGGAGGCTGCTATGATGAGGTAGAGATGTGGTAGGTTATCAGTAGAGCAAGGTGTAGGTTTATTAAGAAGTGACCGAATATTGGAAGTACGGATTGGTTTGATGGAGAAAGGAGCCGACTGGAAATGAGGAGGAGCAGTATCAGGGATAGAGTAAGTATTAGATTTAAGTAAGTTCTCTATGGAGTTAATGAAAAAGAATTAAACTGAGTGACAGTTTCGATTGGGGAAGTGTTAGGGAAGGGTTTGGGGGAGATGGATTTCCTGGGTGTAATAGCTTGTTAATAGTAGTCTGGAATTTTTGGGGGTTTGAATGAATTTTTTTTTTTTTTGTTAATTAAGATAAAATGTCTTTTTGTCTAGTTTGTTTTATAGTTACATTTCAAATTTCTCTACAGAGCTGGGGATTGGCAAGAGGTGTATGCTTATACCAGGATTTCCAAGCACTGTCTCTTCTCTGCATGAGGGAGAGAGTGTCTTTGGTTACCCAGGGGGGGGCATAGTTGGTTTTGACCCTAATTTTCCTGATGGGGCCAAGGAGTTAAGAATGTTGAGAAATGTGCTTTAAAGTTTAGGACAGTTTCTTCAAGGGAGAGGTCAAAAAGGAAAGACCAATTGATGGAAAAGAGAATTTGATTAAATACCTTTGGGTCAAAATTAGTTATGGCAGTCTCTAAATGTGTGTGATTTTGATGCTTGGGAGGAGTGGCACTGGATGGAATTTGGGAGGTGATCACTAAGTGAGTCAGGTAGAATAGAGGGGTTATGATAGTGATTGGTGTGGCAGGCAAGAATCCAGTCAAGAGTAGAGTTGGTATTAGATTGTCAATTAATATGAGTAGGGGAGGTTATGAATTATGAAAAACTATATAGGTTAATGCTCATGGTGGGGGGAGGTAAAGGAAAGAATGTTCCAGTCAATGTTAACATCACAAAGCAATGATGGTTTCATAGGAGATGGTTTGAGGGTTCCAATCAAGGAAGAGTTCAATGGTAGGGATGTTGTTACTGGAAGGTAAATATATATGTGTGTGTGTATATATATATATATATATATATATATATATATATATATATATAAGCAATGGCAAATTTTTTTATTGCTTAAGTTACAGTTGACTATGAGTATTTCAGCTGGCTGAAAAGTAGGTAGAGTGAAAAGAAGGGGATGGAGGGAGAGATGCTGAGAGTATAGTATAGCTATACCTCCACCTTTTTAGTAGGTCTGTCTTGTCAGAGGATATTGTAACAAAGAGGTAAAATTTCACTACTAGATATATGAGATTTTAGCCAAGTTTAAGAGATGGACAGTATATCAGGAGTATGGAGTGATATCTAAGAATTGAATTCGGTGACTTTGTTTAGGATACTATGGATATTGAGAATAATAATTTTAAGGTTTTAGGTAGTTGAGGTAGTATATAGTTGCGGGTTTATTTGAAGAAAGGAAAACATTACAGGATTGGAGGGACAAGTGGGGTGAGTTTCAGGGCCTGGTTTTGGATGAATATCACCTGAAAGAAGCAAATTAAATAAACAGGAATTGGAACTGGTGAGAAGACGGTTGAGACAGAAAGGTTTGATTTTAGATTTTGAGGGAAATTATTTGAAGGAGAAAATTTAATTTTATAGATATAGACACTGTGATGAGAGAAGAGAGAGGGTGATAAGGGGAAAGAGTAGGGTCTTGGGCTATGGTAATGGTGGGGAAGGGTAGGGCTGTGGTACAGGTCTGTTAGTGAGTGATGATAGGATGTAGAGATTGATAGGAGGGTACACAGTGTTATAGAAATAAATAGATGTAGCATTTTGACAAGAAGAGTAAAAGGGAGAAGGGAGGTTATAATGTATGTAAACTATGAGAGGATGGAAAGTAGTATGTATAGAATAAATTAGAATAGAGCTTAGGATTATAGGGTAAGAGGGTAGGAAGAATAGTATGCTTTAAGGAAGGTTGTTAGTGGCAATTATTTAAAATGGGTGGGATTAGTAGGTTAATGAGTAGCAAGCAGAAGGTGATAGGAGGAAGGAGCAGGGAGAGGGGGAGGGACTGGGGAGTGGTACAATGGTAGAGTATAAATGTAAATGAAGTGGGGGTGAGTGGGAATAGGGGTAGGGTAGAGGAGTGGAGTGAGCCCAAGCGTAGCGAGGGTGAATGGAGTAGCTTGAGACCAGACTACAGAAGGGAATGCGAACTCAAAGAAAACAATCAGCAATCAGTCACTTCTGTTTTTATGGATGGATTACTGCAGCCATCTCGAAGTATCGAGAAGAACAACTTAAACCCCTCTTGAAATATAATCACAGTTATATAAAAGACACCAATGATTTCCTAAGTAATTTGAATATGTGGTCACAAAATAATCAGAAACAGGATTTAATTCTAGCAACTATAGATATAAAATCCATTTTTACAGTAATACCAAATGAGTTTGAAATACAGTATATTAGGGAATTTTTAAGTAGTCATAGCGATTTTTCAGCATTTGAAATATAACTACTATATTCAATGAAGGAAGTACTGCTATAAAAATAGTGTGCTTGTGTTTAACAAAGAGTATTTTTCACCAGCAACTTGGAGTAGCCATGGTTACCCCAGCTGCAAACACATATGCAAATTGAATACTTGCTAGATGGGAAGAGAATTTTGTTTTTAATGAAGACTTTATGTCCTTATTTAAGAATGAATGTTTGAAATATTTTCAATGTTATGTTGATGTTGTCTTTCTTATCTGAACAGATAGTATAAATAAGTTACAAGAGTTTGTTAAATATCTACAAGATAGTATGAATTGTCTGTTTTTTGA